>NC_066870.1:36975973-37173473 GCF_022985175.1 Labeo rohita
ATAGACTGATCAAAATGTTGATTGTTATAATACTGGATGTCTTAACATAGATTGAGAGTCTCATGTGTATTCTGTTGGGCAGTACTGGTGATTTTCACTGGATCATATCAGTGAACTTAAGTGAACTCATGAACTTTGGGTAACTTCCAATTTATGATGTATGCCCCATGTGACCACCTCCAACCATTTGGAGATGGTGAAGTAAGGGTCATTTTTAATTGGGTTGGAGGAGTCAAGATCATCGTGACCGAGATAACCAAACTCCACCACTGAAGATGGGCCAGGTGGGCTCACCAAAACAAATAGGAGTAACCGGAATTACCAATTTTGGTAAGCATGGATGGGTATAAGTAGGGATACCCGAACAGACGGAGACTAGATGCAGCTGCTGTCATCTCGGCTTTGTTGCTTTGTTCAATAAAGTCTTATTTTGACATCTGGAACTCTGCTTTTCGAGATTTATTGACTTCATTGAGAAAATTCATCAACTTTGCTCCACAACAACATCCGTGATGTTGCCGTTCTTTTCTAAAATGTTTTATTTTTTTAAACTAATATCATGTGGTTATGTGTTTAAATTGTGCATGAATATTCCCAAACACTATGCCAGTGCAATCTTTGCATGAGGTATGTGATTGTTGTCATATTTCTATAAAAATCTAAAATACACATTTGTATTAAAGTAAAAACGGATGATAAATACGACTTTCGTATGGAATTAAATAGCAAGAACTTTGAGTGTCTTGTTCATCATATTTATTTTTATATAAAAACAACAGAGCTGAAATTATATCATGTTTATTAGCAACACAGCATGTGAGTGTGATAACGCGACATCTGCCTTTGATCTCGTAGGTTTCTGTTCTACATCGAGAGGTCAGAACTGTCCGTCTTGACTGCACTTATTTCATCCCCTCACTGCAGCCGCCTACTCTCGCCTACATTTCAGGCGAGGCGAGGCGCATCTCAAACGAGCCTAATTTCTGCTCTCGTTAGTGAAGCTCTTGCGGTGTTTGCATGCTCTATCACAGATTAAGTGAATTAAATGCAATATTGCAATGATCAACATAAACATATACTATTTAAACACTAATAAAGTGGGGTTATATATGCTTTAATCAGTGTTTTATGATAAATGTGACTCAACATAACATTGGAACTACAGTAAAAAGTGTACTTGCTGTTCTAAAAACACAGATTTGTGAGCATTATAGGTTGTTTGCTGTGACGGCCCCGTCATTGAGCCTGTGAGATGTGATTGGCGGTTCTATTTGCGGCCATTTGCAGATTGAATACACCTGCTGCTGCGCTCCGAGTGCTCCCTTAAAAAGAGCGATAGTTGAGGCAAACGGGGGTGTGGGTTTGGACTTTGGGTGATATTTGGTTGGAGTTTGGTTATTTTTGGCACTTTTTACACTGCACCATCAGTACATTACAATGTTGCATCCAGGCACCTTGCGCTACACACTGACTCTGACGTACTCAGGAATATTATTATGTTTCGTTGTTTCTTTTCTTTTTCTTTTTAGTGGATTATGCTTAAATTGAATAAAGCCTTTTCCAACTCAGCCTTATGTTTCCGTGCGTCCCTCCCTTGTTGCTTCCCTTTGAGCCACGGGTTGTAACAAATTGGGGGCTCGTCCGGGATTAACTTAGTATAAGAAAAATTCAATTTTGGTTAATTGGTTTTGGGGATGCATTTTTTTTGGTGTTTTGGGAGCTGTCTTTGGTGCTGTTTTATGGTATATCACGTGATTTTTGTATGTTCTGTTGCAGGTCTCTTTGCAGACTCCCTGTCTTATTGGGAGGGGTGTGACGGCCCCGTCTTTGAGCCTGTGAGATGTGATTGGCGGTTCTATTTGCGGCCATTTGCAGATTGAATACACCTGCTGCTGCGCTCCGAGTGCTCCATTAAAAAGAGCGATAGTTGAGGCAAACGGGGGTGTGGGTTTGGACTTTGGGTGATATTTGGTTGGAGTTTGGTTATTTTTGGCACTTTTTACACTGCACCATCAGTACATTACAATGTTGCATCCAGGCACCTTGCGCTACACACTGACTCTGACGTACTCAGGAATATTATTATGTTTCGTTGTTTCTTTTCTTTTTCTTTTTAGTGGATTATGCTTAAATTGAATAAAGCCTTTCCCAACTCAGCCTTATGTTTCCGTGCGTCCCTCCCTTGTTGCTTCCCTTTGAGCCACGGGTTGTAACATGACGTCATTGCTGTGGCGCGAAATGCAGCTGGAGGGCAGGAAGTGATATTTCTCCATAGGAATCACTAGCATAAACTCAAAAATGCCTATGTTTTGTGTTGTTTATGGATGCTCAAATCGGTCAAACCGAGAAACCACAAAATATCTTTTATCATGTATGAAAATTTGCTGTTAAAAGGGCGGAAAGGCAAGAAATTGACTGAAAAGCGCAGGAAAAAGTGGCTTGTAAACCTGCGTCTGCGGTCAGGAGGAGAGTCAGATAATGCTTGTGTGTGCAAATGGTTAAGAAAAGATCTAATAATATGTTAAGATATTAATAAAGAAATATATAAATATCTACAGGGTGAGACAGTGAGAATTCACCTAACCCTAACGCCACACGTAGACACAATGTAAGATATTATATTTGTAGCTCCGAGAGCGTCATTGATTATAACGGAACATTGTGAGATTGCAATAAATTGAAGTGAGTGACAGCTTTTTAGTGACTATATGGAAGCGCTATTTGCTCGCTTTCTATAATCAGATCGGAATTTGAATAAAAGTTTGGCTTTACGTGTTGCTAACAGGACCGATAGCCACAAAACCCTGCACATGCACCGAACTTTCAGGAGTGACTGAAAAAGCAGAACGGATGAGATGGAGAAAAGTCTGTACTGTACAAGAGAAATGTATAAACAGAAAATCACAACATATGTTTGATGTGATCCTTATGTTATGAAGAGGAGTGATTTTTCAAATAAATTGAAATAGCTGCCTCAGTTGCCTGTCATCGAGGCGGTGGAAATAAGCTACGCAACTAAACCTGATAGCAAACAAACTCTTTCGAAAGTGATTCCCACATCTATATAAAGGATGCAGGGTATATGTCACTCCTAAAACTACTGCTGTACAGGTTTTTTGGCCATTGGTCCTGTTAGCAGCATGTAAAGCGAAACTTTTTTTCAAATTCTCAATTGATTATAGCCTAGAAAGCGAGCATATAGCGCTTTCATATAGTCACTAAAAAGCTGTGACTCACTTCAATTTATCGCAATCTCACAAGGTTCAATTGTATATAATATCTTATTTGCATTGTATGTAGGTGTGGCATTTAGCATTGAGTGAATTCTCACTGACTCACCCTGTATCTATTTATATATTTCTTCATATCTTAATATTATTATATCTTTCATTAACCATTCGCACACACAAGCATTATCTGACTCTCCTCCTGACCGCAGACGCAGGTTTACAAGCCACTTTTCCCAATTTTTTTCAGTGAATTTCTTGCCTTTTCCTCCTTATGCAACAGCAGATGTTCATACACGATATTAAATAAAACTTCTCGATTTGACCGATTTCCATAAACAACTGAAGACATAGTCATTTTGAGATTCTGCTATTGATTCCTATAGAGAAAAATCACTTCCTGCCCTCCAGCTGCATTTCGCGCGTCCTCAGAATCACGTGATTGCAAACAACCTATTGGAAACACACGTGATCGTTGTCATGCGGTGAATCTGGCCAATCGTGAAACAGCCGTGTCATCGTCAGAGCTCCTGCAGCTGCTCTGAAAAAACTGCGGCGGCGGAGTCAGGCAGCTGTTTTGAATCGCTATCGCGGTACTTTGAGTCCACAAGTGGCATCAGCGCCATCTCAAGTTGGACAAAATTTCTAACAGGCATGCACTGCTTCAAGTCAGAATTTGATCGAGCTGCGTAGCGCTGCATTAAGTCGAACCATAACACACCTACTAACTTTACACAATATAACATGATTTTATTACATTTCTTTCATTTAAAGTAGCAATTTAAAGCATTTCCATATATATTTATGATGTTTGTGAGGCAAATATTCGTTGAGTTTCGGATCATTTTTGCATTGTCTCTCCGCAGCTTCTTATTGGACCATGGTGGTGTGATTTGCACTGATCCAAAGGAAACATGGGTCCATGATCTGATGCGGAGGGTGGACGGACTGTTAGGAGGGTCATCTGTGAGGAGGAAGGTGCACAGTAGTGGATCCAAGTTTAGACGATCTGAGCAGCCGCTTAATGAGGAACAACCGAGCGCTGACCCGAACCTGCTCGAACCTACTAAAAGTGTCAGAATTGTTATACCTTTCAGACCTCCGGGACGTCCCATATTTCCCAGACCTATATATGTCAGACCTCCCAGGCCAAACACATTTATCAAAACTGTAAATCTGTAACGCCACGCCAGCAGAGGGAGCCCTCTGCTGAATATTGACTGTACGCTGCTCCCTCTGCTTCACAGGTTACGTTCTGTTTGTATGGTATTTAGCAGGGCCTGGCTAACAGGCCCTTGTGAAGTATTGCCAGATTTTCTGACCTACTGAGCGTTTGTTCAATTCAAATTTCAATTCAATTCAAATTTATTTGTATAGCGCTTTTCACAATACATATCATCACAAAGCAACTTTACACCAAATTGACATTTTTACAATATATGTAGTAGTAGCTTGATGTACATATGGTAGAGATGTGTGGTAAAGATCAATTAATGACGTAATCAAACAGACAAAGAACACTATAAATTAGTAGCAGAATTTGGTAGTGCTGTATGTTGTTTCCGGGTTGGGATCATCTGAAGTCCTCTGTGGGGTTGACATCATCTCTTCTTAAGTGTTCTGGATCAACACTGGAGTTTGTGAATTCCTAGTTACCATGGGATGTCAATCCCATGGCAAAAACAGAGAACAGATAGGAACATAATTAGCGTAGCTAATATTCATCATCTCGTCTATCTTGTGTATGACCACTGCCTGCCTTGTTTCGATTACGTTCATTGGATTACCCTGTGCTTTGTTGTTTTGGATCGGACTGCCTTTCAGTATACGAACTTTGCCTGCCTCACGTTTACGATTTCACGAGTTCACCCTTACATCTAATCTGGTTGAGTAAACAGTAAGCATATTTTGGCGTGCTGTCCTGGGGGAGGGCTCCGAGCCCGGAATATGGCCCGAACCCAGAGAACATCCCAAGTATAGGATGAGGATAGATTAAGAGTGAGGAGTTGGGGTGAAGGGGGGGATGCCGAAAAACAGTCGAATGACAGAGCTAAGTCGGCTGTGTGCATATATATGACTTGTTTGGATGAGTAGCTAGACGAGTTGCACCTGGGCCAAATTAGTTGATTATCTGATCGTGCTCCTCCCGAACTTTGTTATCAAACATCATATCTGACTACTGGTTTGGACTTGTTTGCTGTGGATTCTAATAAACTACTGCGTATGGATCCTAACTCCACTTCCGCCTTGTTAAAAAACAAAACAAAATTGTATGCAAAACTGTACAGATTCCTGTATAAAGTCGATGTTTCACTCAAATCAAAAACAGTAATGAATGCCAAATAAATGGAAATGTATTGTGGTTAATTGATTTAAATATTATTATAGAATTATAAAACTTGTGTATTTGTGTTTATGGTTATTAAAGAAAGATGTCAAAAACATTACTTTGTTGAGTCTTTTTTGTGTATGTTAATGCAAAGACACTGGCATTACTACATATTGCCCTCAGACCGCTGTATTCCAGAGCAAAGTAAGTTTGTGCTGGAGCATAACCATCCACAGACAGCTACACTCTATTGTAGAGGTTGCTCACTTAAAGCTCTGGAAAGGGGGAACAGTCTACTCAGCCCAAACTTAATAAATGGGATTCAAAGGGACTGCCTCCTCAGAATCCACTCCTGGCTTAACACAGGAAGAGACATTTCCCATAACCACTCTAGGTTACTGAAACACCCTGGGAGAGAAAGCTTGCAAGCATTTCTCCACAGAGCACTTAAATATTGTTGTGAATTAGTGAAAAAGTTTATGAAGAAGAACTAAGTATGTGTGTGCTGGAAAACTGGAATATAAAATCTAATTTCCGTCACTTGTGTTTCATATACACACAACTGAATGGCCTCTGCTCTTTCTTTCCTCTGTGCACACCATCTCCTGTGAGCACGGTCAAAGATAATATGCACTCTCGTTGCTTCCACCTGGTACTCTGACATAACACCAATATATGCCAATGGTGCCACATAGTCCCCACCTCCTATAGATGACTTGTACACACAAAAACACAAGACAACCATACAAAGCAATGCTTCTTTCAAAAATAATAAACAAAAAGAATATTTTAAAGTTACCTGTGATCAAGCAGGAAAGTGTCACTCTTCATACTTTTGGCTCTGCAGCACCAGTAACAGCGAAGCACAAAACAGTGAAGGTAACTCTGCAGATCATCTGAAGAAGGGGCAGAAAATTGAAATAGAAGCACTCGAGACACCCGAAGTCTGCACCGCCGTGTTGAAGATCCCAGCTGAGCACATCCAAGCAGAGCTAAGACAAAAAGGCTTGCAGTTAGCAGATTACACAGACGTCAACACTAATGATAGAGTTGTCGATGCTGACTGGTGAAGACTACTAATGGCGTATAGTGTCAGGCCAAGTAGAAAGAATTACAGACGCACTTGTAGCCATTGAAAGCATTTGTGGATGGTCAGTGCAAGGCCCAGTCAAGATGTCCAGTGTTGCTAATGCAGCCTGCATGCAAGTACAAGTTACTGATGTAGAGGTCTAATTTCCAGGTCAGGAAGCAGACAGACTGGCTAAACCGACTGTCTGCTAGCCACCTCACGTCACCAAAATCAGGTAATTCTCAGCACATAGAGACCCTTTCACTCATCATACTATAGAGACCGTGTCTGTTCCCTGAGCTAGAAAATACAAAAAACGTCCAAACCAACTTAAGAGTAACAATCTAATTGATGTTCAAGAAATAATAAAAAAAATGTATATAATACAGAGAGGTGATAAAGCTTGGCTTATTAAATATCAGGTCCCTTTCTACAAAAGCATTCTTTGTAAATGATATGATCAATGATCATAACCTAGATGTGCCCTGTTTGACAGAAACCTGGCTAAAACCAGATGATTACATAATTCACCCCCAGGCAGGTGAATGGGCACAGAGTCCAGTCCAGAAAGACAGACCACCAGAGAGGAGAGTAGGCAGCGAAGCTGGAGGCCGGTAGTAGCAACAGTGGCCTGACAGGGACCTGAGGCGCAGCACCTCCACACTCGTGATCCCACAGGCTCTGCAGACGTCTAGCTGTGAGGAGTTCGGCCTGCAGGACTGGACCAGACAAGACAAAACTAAAGACTGACAAGAAACAGTATTTAAGTGAACAACTTGGCAGGGAATAATCAGTATCACAAACGGTAAGACAAGCTAGCAAACATAGACTAAGCACAATAAACAGCAAGGTTGAAACAATGAACTGGCAAAACAAGAGGGAAAGGGAGAACAATGTAAAGGATCGGAGAACACAAGGACCAGGTGACAACACTCAGACAAACTAGAGCAAACTAAGGGAACCCTGACATATTTTCAATGTTTCTCAGAGAACGGGCTTCAAGTATAACTTATTTGAAGTAATGGTGCTTCAAATAACATTATCCAGAGAAACAAGTGTTGATGACAAATCCCCCCTGACGTTTGTACTTGCTACTCTATACAGGCCACCAGGGCACCATACACACTTTGTTGTTGTGAATTTGCTGATTTTCTGTTGAGTTAGTGTTGGCTACAGATAAAGTCGGTAACACTTTACAATACGTGTGCACAAATATGCATTAATCCATGCTTAACTAATGCAGATATAATCATGAGTTAATCTATTACTCATGAAGAACTAAATCAGAAGTTGAAATGCATGGCTTCAGCCCATGAAAATGCATGGCTCCAACTCATTGAGGCACATGACTGACTAACTGATTCTAAATCCATAACCACAATGACATATACTTAACAATTAGTTAATAGTTCTGTGCCTCAACAAGTAAAGTCATAACATAATGATACATTTGCAAATCATTAGCTAATGAGTATTTAAAGCAGACAACTGGAAGCTGAAGTACATAGCTTTGACTGCTGTGGTAATTAACGTAAGGATTTACACTATTAGTTAATAAAATAAGTTCTTAGGGAATTAATACATTATGACACATTTAACTAATAACAATTCAATGATTACTTAATCTATGATTCATATAGAATGTTCATGAGTTGCTGATGTAGTAATCATTAATAAATGTTTTAGTTCTTCATGAATTATACATTAACTTGTGATTATCTGTGCATTCATTAAGCATGAATTAATGCATATTTGAGCGCACGTATTGTAAAGCGTTACCATTGGGGTTAGACAACACGTCACAACCTGCTCATTGTCGAAATCATACTCTAGATTTAATACTGTCATATGGAATTGATGTTAATGGCGTTGAAATTCTGCAGCAAAGTGATCTCAGATCATTATCTAGTCTCGTGTATACTCTAGATAACTAAAACTGTAAATTCAAGTCCTTATTACAAGTATGGTAGAACCATTACTTCTACCACAAAAGACTGCTTTTTAAGTAATCTTCCTGACTCATCTGAATTCCTCAGCATGTCCAATAGCTCAGAAAACTTGATGATGTAACAGAAACTATTGACTCTTTTGAACACATCTAAAGGCCAATTTTCTGTTATAATCATAGCGCCACTCATAGCGTCACATCATAGCCTGCTGGAAACAGGAAATGGCTTGTTTTACACTAAGTTGAACATGCACTGTCCAATCCACACTATACTTCACATGTTTGGCAAGGGTTCTGGCCTGAAGGCATCTAAAGGACAATATGCAGTTTTAGTCATAGCGCCACCACCTGGTAGCAGGCAGTTTGGCCCATATTGTCAGGGTTCTGTCACTTCAGTCTAGTTTTCTTGTGGTTTTGTGACAGAGCCCTGGCACTCCCATGATGTCTAGTTTTCATGTTGTCTGCGTGCCTTGTTTCTTGTTGGATGGTTTCTAGCATGGTGTTTGGATCCCGTCACTCATGTCTTGATGAGCTTTGGTTTCGCTTCGGGGTTCGGACATTCATGCTCCATGTTCTGTCGGCTGTGTGCTTTCATGTCATGTTTTGTGTGAACACGCAGCTTATGAGTTTCCTTATTAGCTTCGTGTTTGTGTCTTGTTTTGCACATGGCCAGTGATTTGTTTTGCTGGCCATGTGCTCGTGTTTTTGTTTTTGTGTGAGCACATGGCTTTTTGTCTTGTTTCCATGTGCCATGTGCATTTTAAATGTCTTACATCAGTTTTTAATATTGCATCTACATGAGGAAGAAAATTTGTAATATGATGGTTATAGCCAAAGCAATAAAATACTAAATACACAGATTGACAAATCAGTAACAACATAAACAAGAACATGTGAAGGTTTATCTCATAATGTCCCATCATTTCCTTGAGGGATGTGGCTTGGGCTCATTATAAATAAATGCAGTTCAGAAATGTGCACAGAATCCTAGTACTGGGAAGAAACTTCATGCTTTTCTTTACTAACAAGGTAAGCAGTCTAATATAATAAGGTTTATGGAAGCTGTATATGTGTTTGTAAGCATATCTGGTGAAGTGGTTCATGATTTTCTCTTATTTTACAATAGCGACACTGGGAAACCATGCGGTTTAGCATCTTCTTCATCGTCCTCCTGGGCTTCCTCTACCTCACACTGGCACAAGGTAAAAACCACACATTATACTGCTGCAGCTCTATTGCTTGTGTTTTAAATATTCGGCCTGCTTTATGCTGAAAACTGTTTTTGAAATCAAAGTGTTAAAGTTTAAGAAAACATACATGTCTTTATAGCACCATGTTTTCACAGGTGAGATTCTGATGTATATTCAGATAAAACTACGCATTAAAAGAACATTCACTAAATCATCCATCTATAACAGACTATAAAAGCAGTTGTATTGCATTTGATTTTGGGTCAGTGAATTTCCACACATTTAATGTATTTGTTGTGTCTCTTAGATGAGGACTGCTGCCTGCAATACATCAAGAAAATAAACCTGTCCATGAAGAACAGAGTGACCAGCTACAGAAAACAAGAGCTGGACGGCCGCTGCCACATCCCAGCTGTTGTGTAAGCACACATTCATCCAATATTTTTTGACCCCACAGTAAACAAATATACAGAAAACTTCAAAGAATCTACTAGGAATTTTGCATGTTTATATTTCTAACACATTTCAGTGATACACATTCACACATAAAGTGTGTGTGAGTGTGTCCATAAAATATTTGGGACCAGAGCGTCTGTCTGTAAATTCAAAAGTTTGATGCTTTGAGAATGTTTCATACAATTGTCTCTCCGCAGCTTCTTATTGGACCATGGTGGTGTGATTTGCACTGATCCAAAGGAAACATGGGTCCATGATCTGATGCGGAGGGTGGACGGACTGTCAGGAGGGTCATCGGTGAGGAGGAAGGTGCGCAGTAGTGGATCCAGGTTTAGACGATCTGAGCAGCCACTTGATGAGAACCAACCGAGCGCTGACCCGAACCTGCTCGAACCTACTAAAAGTGTCAGAATGGCTATACCTTTCAGACGTCCGGGACGTCCCAGACCTCCATGTCAAACCTCGTCCCAGACCTCAAACTTATATGTCCCATACATCATTTTCCCAGACCCTTCTGAAACCTCCCAGGCCAGACACCATTCTCAAAACTGTAAATCAAAATAAATTGTATGCAAAACTGTACAAATTCAGACCCTTCTGACCTCCCAGGCCAAAGTCAATATTTTACAAAACAAATTAAAAACAGTAATGAATGCCAAATAAATGAAAGTTTATTTCTATATGTATTGTGGTTAATTGATTTAAATATTATTAGACAATTATAAAATTTGTGTTTATGGTTATTAAAAAAAGGTGTCAAAAAGATTACTTTGTTAAGTCTTTTTTGTGTATGTTAATGTAAAGACACTGTCAGTACTACATATTCCCCTCAGACCGCTGTATTCCAGAGCAAAGTAAGTTTGTGCTGGAGCACAGCCATCCACAGACAGCTACACTCTATTGTAGAGGTTTCTCACTTAAAGCTCTGGAAAGGGGGAACAACTTAATAAATGGGATTCAGGGGGACTGCCTCCTTAGAATCCACTCCTGACTTACCACAGGAAGAGACATTCCCCACAGCCACTCTAGGTCACTGAAACACCCTGGGAGAGAAAGCTTGCAAGTATTTCTCTACAGAGCACTTAAATATTGTTGTCAATTAGTGAAAATATTTAGTAAAAGAAGAACTAAGTATGTGTGTGCTGGAAACCTGTAATATAATATCTAATTTCAGTCACTTGTGTTTCATATACACCCAACTTAATGGCCTCTGCTCTTTCTTTCCTGTGTGCACGCCATCTCCTGTGAGCACGGTCAAAGATAATATCCACTCTTGATGCTTCCATCTGGCACTCTGAAATAACACCAATATATGCCAATGGTGCCACCTAGTCCTCACCTCCTATAGATGACTTGTACACACAAAAACACAAGACAACCATACAAAACAATACTTCATTCAAAAATAATAAACAAAAAGAATATTTTAAACAACTTCAGTATAAACCATAATATGGCTCCTACAGTGTGCTTTAAAATCTATATGTGCCAAAGCATATTGCAAGATTCTGTAAGACTAAAATGTGCTGTAATGTATGTGGAAGCAGACACAGTGCTGTATGTGAGAAAAGTGAGACACATACTTCTGGCACTGATGACAACAAGGACAGTGTGGTTTGTTCCTTCGCACCACATTCAGTAAAGATACAGCCCACTAAACAGAACAACACTGTGCTGCTGCAGGCTGTAAGATTATGTGCAGAAGGGCCTGACAGATGTAAAAGCATTTGCTGCTTACTGGACAGAGGTAGCCAGAGAAGCTTTATCAGTAAGTATACAGTAAGGTTAACACCAGATTTGGTCAGCCTAATCTGAAGCCCTTTGTGGCGGTAAATTAAATCATTAAAGGGCGTGTCTGTGTCAGCCTGACAATCTTTGATGTTTCGCCATGAAAAAGGAAGATGTTATAACTCAGGCATACAATGTCCGATCATTCGCATGTCAGTTCACATGTTTGATAAGAGTCCTGTGCTGGACAAATGCCAATGACCATATTCAGTTATAGCTATAGCTGGCAACAGGAAGTGGCATGTTTTACACTCTAACAAACTCCTCATAGAGAGTTAATGACATCAACATTATATTTGGTCAGTCTACTATAAAGGCCTTTGCAATTTTAAATTGTAAAGATCTTGAGTTTTCGTTAAAGGGTGTGTCCGTGGCGGCTTGACAAAGTTCGATGTTTCGCTATGGGAACAGAAAGTGTTGTATCCCAGCCATGCAATGTCTGATCTGCACCAAACTTCACACGTTCAATAAGAATTCTGGTCTGAACACATCTAAAGGCCAATATTCTGTTATAATCATAGCGCCACTCACAGCTTCACACCATAGCCTGCTGGAAACAGGAAATGGCTTGTTTTACACTAACTTGCACAATCCAAACCACACCAGACTTCACATGCTTGGAAAGAGCTCTGGCCTGAAGACATCTAGGACAATATTCAGTTATAGTCACAGTGCCACCACCTGGTAGCAGGCAGTTTGGAACATAGAAATGACTTTGACATATTCCTTCTATATTTACCACTTTAAAAGCATATTGCCCACCGTTCCCTGTTTTCCTAAAGCCACAGCATAGCAGTCAGTCCAGGTGCGAGGGCCCTTTCAATGCTGATTGCAGCTTTAATATTGTATTTGGTTCTATATTGTTTGTGTGGATGTCCAAATCTACCTGTAACATATTAAGTGACCTTGAAAGGCACTATATATACAAAACTTCTTCTTCTATGTTGCTTTTTTATTTTTGTGTATCTTTTTTTCTTGACAGTGACCATAACTGTGTGCCATTGCTTCCTTCATTATTCAACAATAGGGTGAAAACCTGAAGAAAGTATGCAGTTTGTGTTTTCATGTAAATCTGAAATGTGCTGCCGTCGTTAATGAGCTATTTTTCTTTGCAAAAACATTTTAAATGTCTTTGCAAACATCATTATTAAATATTGCAGCTACATGAGGAAGAAAATTAGATAATTAGTCATATGATGGGTATAGCCAAAGCAATAAAATACTAAATCCACAGATTGACAAATCAGTAACAACATAAACAAGAACACTATCTCATAATGTCCCATCATTTCCTTGAGGGATGTGGCTTGGGCTCATTATAAATAAATGCAGTTCAGCAATGTGCACAGAATCCTAGTACTGGGAAGAAACTTCATGCTTTTCTTTACTAACAAGGTAAGCAGTCTAATATAATAAGGTTTATGGAAGCTGTATATGTGTTTGTAAGCATATCTGGTGAAGTGGTTCATGATTTTCTCTTATTTACAATAGCGACACTGGGAAACCATGCGGTTTAGCATCTTCTTCATCGTCCTCCTGGGCTTCCTCTACCTCACACTGGCACAAGGTAAAAACCACACGTTATACTGCTGCAGCTCTATTGCTTGTGTTTTAAATATTTGGCCTGCTTTATGCTGAAAACTGTTTTTGTAATCAAAGTGTTAAAGTTTAAGAAAACATATCTTTATAGCATCATGTCTACTTTTCATATGTGAGATTGAGATGTATATTCAGATGCATTAAAAGAACATTCACTAAATCATCCATCTATAACAGACTATAAAAGCAGTTGTATTGCATTTGATTTTGGGTCAGTGAATTTCCACACATTTAATGTATTTGTTGTGTCTCTTAGATGAGGACTGCTGCCTGCAATACATCAAGAAAATAAACCCGTCCATGAAGAACAGAGTGACCAGCTACAGAAAACAAGAGCTGGACGGACGCTGCCACAACCCAGCTGTTGTGTAAGCACACATTCATCCAATATTTTTTGACCCCACAGTAAACAAATATACAGAAAACTTCAAAGAATCTACTAGGAATTTTGCATGTCTATATTTCTCACACATTTCAGTGATACACATTCATATGTCACTCACATATGTGGAGTGAGTCCATAAAATATTTGGGACCAGAGCGTCTGTCTGTAAAATCAAAAGTTCGATGCTTTGAAAATGTTTCATACAATTGTCTCTCTGCAGCTTCTCATTGGACCATGGTGGTGTGATTTGCACTGATCCAAAGGAAACATGGGTCCATGATCTGATGCGGAGGGTGGACGGACTGTCAGGAGGGTCATCTGTGAGGAGGAAGGTGCGCAGTAGTGGATCCAGATGTAGGCGATCTGAGCAGCCGCTTGATGAGGAACAACCGAGCGCTGACCCGAACCTGCTCGTACCTACTAAAAGTATCAGAATTGCTATACCTTTCAGACGTCCCAGACCTCCGGGACGTCCTAGACCTCCGGGACAACCCAGACCTCCGGGACGTCCTAGACCTCCGGGACAACCCAGACCTCCGGGACGTCCCAGACCTCAGGGATGTTGAAGACCTCCGGGATGTCCCAGACCCTTCTGACCTCCCAGGCCAGACACCGTTATCAAAACTGTAAATCAAAACAAAATTGTATGCAAAACTGTACAGATTCCTGTGTAAAGTCAATATTTTACTCAAATTAAAAACAGTAATGAATGCCAAATAAATGAAAGTTTATTTCTATATGTATTGTCGTTAATTGATTTAAATATTATTATATAATTATAAAATTTGTGTTTATGGTTATTAAAAAAAAGATGTCACTTCACTGTCATTACTACATATCGCCCTCAGGCCGCTGAATTCCACAGCAAAGTAAGTTTGTGCTGGAGCACAGCAAACCACAGACAGCTACACTCTATTGTAGAGGTTTCTCACTGCAAAAGTGCAAAATACTGACTTGAACAGAAACATACACTCACCAACAGCAGGTTACAACATCAATACACAACAAAAGACAATGGCTACACTAGGGCTATTTATATCAAACAATGAGGGTCATGACACAAACAAACCCATGGGAACAAGGCACATGACTAGAACAACCAATGAGAACATAGATGTGTTCGACTTGAAGCCCGGCTACAGACGGCGGTCAACGAGATTAGCTGAGAGCAGTCGGGGGCAAAGTTGAAAATGGAGCCGTCAAGTCGGACACTTTCTGCTCTAGGGTGCGTTTCCTAAAAGCACGGTTAGCCAACTATGGTCGCAAGTTCCGTTGTCACCAACACAGTTCAACGATTCTGTGTTTCCTGAAACCATAGTTCGGAGGAACATTCCCAAACAGCATCACAAACGGTTGGAACTACATAGTTCCTTGTTCGTAAGACATATGGGCTCAATAAATTATGCTCTTGGGCCCAATGAGCAAGCTAACATGCAATACAATCTATATCTTTCACTCGATCTAAATATAAATGCATTTTAATCTATGTATTTTTAAGCTTCCTCTGGAAGCGCCGTTTTTGAATAGTGCGCATGTGCATAAATGCCGGGAATCCCGGAGTATGACGTAAGAGGGTGAAATGACAGGGAACAAAAAATAGTAAATTAGTCATCAGGTGACATGTTCAATATAGCTGCATTTTAGAAATCTCGAATCAGTTAAATAGCATAAGTTATTACTCGGTGACGTCATTAACCACGGCCCTACATTGTTGAACTAATGTGGTTCAAACGACGGAGATGCGACCGTGTTCGGGAAACAGTCGTAACTAGCAGTTCATTTCCACAACAATGCATCATACTATGGAGGTTAATCAGCGAGTTATGTCGATGTACGGGAAACGCACCCCTGGTTACTGAAGTTCTCGCAGTGTCTGCATGCTCTATCACAGATGACGTAAATTAAATGCAATATCTGTCAAATACACAGACGTTTCAGAAGCATTTTCATGAGCAACAGAAACACTTGTCATATACTGTTTAATACAGCTCCATCTGAACAAGAACAAAGTTCAGCATAAACATTCTATTTAAATAGTAATAAAGTGGGGTTATATATGCTTTTATCAGAGTTTTATGATAAATGGGACTCAACATAATGTTGCGACTACAGTAAAAAAAGCTTTTACTGTTCTAAAAATACAGATTTGTGAGCATTATTGGACTTGAGGATGTTAGAATAAACCCGAAACACACATGATCGTTGTCATGCGGTGAATCCGGCCAATCGTGAAACAGCCGTGCCGTCATCAGAGCTCCTGCAGCCGCTCTGAAGAAACTGCGGTGGATTGTAATCAGGTAGTCTTTGTGGTCTTTCTAAGAGACATGGAAAATTATATAAATTTGATTTCAGTATCTACTAATAAGAAAGAAGTGAAGACTGTTAGAATTTGTTCTGCACTTAAAATTTTTGTGTAGAGAATCTTATGTAAAACTATGGCCCTTTATTGCATTTTATTTTACTTTATTTTTATTTATTATTTTATTTTATTATTATTTATAGTATTTTTTTTACTGTTTTGTTCTTGTTGTTGTTGTCTTTTTTTTAAGATTCATTATTGTTGATATTTTGTATTTTGTATTGATTTGTATGTTCTTGTTTTCAGCAATAAAAAAAAAAAAATTAATCAAAAAAAAAAAAAAAAAAACTGCAGCGGCTGAGTCGGCCGGCTGTTCTCGAATTGATATCACGGTACTTTGATTCCACACGTGGCAGTCACGTGGCGCAGGCGCTGTCTCATCCTGCATTCCAACCCTGGTGAAAAAACAGCATATCCTGGTAGGTATGTTTTGATGCTGGTTTATGCTGGTCCTTAGCTAGTTTAAGCTGGTCCTTTGCTGGTTTTTGATGGTCATGTTGCTGGTCACGGACCAGCATAAACCAGCAAAGGACCAGCACAAACCAGCATCAAAACCTACCTAACCAGCATCCCAGCATCAAAACATACCTACCAGCATATGCTGGTTTTTTCACCAGGGAAGGGCTCATCCCTATGCCCTAATCCCTTCAAAGGGTTTACCTTATGGAGTGAGAGCTTCGAAGGGTTTCTTGAAGTGCCCTTCTGCGTCATCATCCAGTGAACACACAAAGGCGCCGTCATCACGGAAAGAATCAGCGCAAAGCATCATGGGGGCCCGAAGTGTCCATCAATTGTACCCTTCGAAATCCTTCATTCCGAAGGGCCCTCTGAAGTGGCCAGTTTGGAACTTTGGCACTTTGGTTTGGAACGAACCTTCAGTATGGCTGCCATGATTGTTTTCACCCCAAAGTGCCCTTCGGAGGGCGATATATCCCGCTTGGAACGCACCATCAGTCGGACAAAATCCGACCTAAAATCCGACCTATTAGCAGGATAACATGAGGGCAAGGGAATCACATGACTAGACAAAACTTCATGGCGAAACTTCAAAATAAAATACATGAAAACAAAGAACAAGAAACAAAACCCAAACTCCACGTTACAACAGCACAGTCACCATGTCAAAAGTCGCTGTAAGAAACAAACTGTTCATGAATATGAATGAGATCTACAGATATTCGTCTCATCAATCAGTAGAAAATAATGTCTCTCTCAGCTGCATGAAGCAAAATAAATCATAATATACAGTGTGTTATTGTATACTGTATCACTTTTTCTTTCATAGAATGATCATTTGCTTTGCTTCCAAAACCTTCCCATCCACAATTATGGCAAATTTTATGACTAACATTTCAGACACATTGACTGTTGGGCACGTGTTTTAATTTCTTTAGTACTTAAGGTGCTATAAATAATAATGAGACAGTCTTGTTATTGTTATATAGCACAATAAGGATAAATGATCTATCTAAACAGAAAGAGAGAAGCAGACAGAAAGGAATGAACTGATGTAGATGTTACAAAGTTCGAGGAGCAACATTTGCGTGTGCCAGAAACGTGCACAAGAACAGGAAATCGAAGCAGATTTGTTTAACACGCATTTTAGAAATAAAAAAATCGAACATTTAAAAGTAACATTTTAATTCAAGTGTATTCAACGATTGTCTGCTGTTTTATTTACGGTATAAATACTTGGAAATAATATTCATCATTTTCAAGTCCATTCATTACTTATTTGTGGCACGCAAGTCTCCGCCCATGAATTCTGTCAATTTTATGATAAAATGCATTTTTTTTAATGCTCTTCAATTTGTAGTGAGATATTCGTTTCAGATCAAGCGGCATGTGAATCAATAATCTTTTCCTCTGTAATATTTGCAGCACGAAATAAACATGAAAAAAATATTTGAATGCATGTTAAAAAAATTTCAATCAATAAATAAATAAAAACCTCCATAAAACATCTTGTGAACAGTCATAATAGAAGTAACAAAATTTAGCCAACTTTGCCAACATTGTTTTTATTTTTCTCATAAATCAGCCAGTTAACTGATTTGAAGCCTACATTTTTTTTGCCGTTCTTCATGTTAAATGTGAAGACAGGTTGGATGCCACAGACTTTTTATTTTGGGGTGGAGTAGGTGGAATTTTTTTAAACGGTCTTCAGACAGAGCGTGAACACAAGCACGGGACCGTTTGAGAGCAGCTGCATATCAGTACAAGATTGAGTCCAAAGAGCAAATACCCATGCCTGTCACCCTTCCGACCTGCATCCGCACCGCACCCAACACATAAATATTATTCCACCTGTTACGTCAATTTTAGCGGGTCACCCGTCGGGTACACGTCTGCGTGTAGGATTGTGGTCTGTATAGTACATTTCATTCATTTAATCGACTTTTCAAAATTGTTTTCGATGCATTTTCATGTAGTAACTGTTTGTTTTATGTCGTGGCCTCACAATATGGCAGCGCCCTCTTGTTTACATCCTAGAATGCACTGTGCAGTGACATCAGTTGCCAAGCTCTATTCGCTTAAGTCTGACGTCAAGGGTCACCTCCATGACTTCCGGGTCCAAAAGCTCTATCAGATGACACAAGAAAACAACAAACGGCACTAGTTATACACTCACAATGTGATATAATACTAGCAAAAAATTATAATCCTACCCTTTAACTCCATACCGAAATCCCAGATAGCCATACAATGAAAATATAAATATACACTGACCAAAATTATAAACGCAACAGTTTTGTTTTTGCCCCCATTTTTCATGAGCTGAACTCACAACACAAAAGGCCTCAAATTTCTCTCAAATTTTGTTCACAAATCTGTCTAAATCTGTGTTAGTGAGCACTTCTCCTTTGCCGAGATAATCCATCCGCCTCACAGGTGTGGCATATCAAGATACTGATTAGACAGCATGATTATTGAGCCTGCATGGGCCCAGCCCTGGCCCGAGACGCTTAAGCCCAAGCCTTGCCCTTGTCTGATAACTTATTGGAACAGAGCCCCTGTTTATTACACAGCTGCTGTTGTAGCCATTAAAATAGATTTCGTTTTGTTTCTTTATTAAGTTCATTTAAAAATTAATTTACGTTTGGAACATTTTATCTTTGTTAAATTCGAGCTTTTGTTTTTTAAAGTAACGACGAAGCGGCCAGCGGCAATGAGTTGAGCATATGTTTGATGCTCAAATCAGCAGGACTTGCCAAAAATAAAATCTATAGATATAAAACACTCGATGCATTTCGCAGTATTAATTTAAACATTTAACCTAGATAAATGTGCTCCGTTAGACGCATATCCAATCATTGGTTCGGAGAGTGGAAGCTAAAGCGCGCTTTGCAGGACATGGAAGGCGCGATCACTTGCATTTTTTTAACAGTGGAAACCTAAAATACGCCATCATTTGTGTTCATAAAGGTAAGAGTAATACATAATTTGGAACCGTAAAAGGCACTCACAATATCAACAAAATGTTGTACTTTAGTAAAGAAAAAAAAGAAAACAAACATTCTCTTGAGGAGGAACACTTCACAAAAATGATCCGAAACTCAGCGAATATTTGCCTCACAAACATCATAAATATATATAGAAATGCTTTAAATTACTACTTTAAAACGAAAGAATTCATAATAAAATCATGTTATATTGCCTAAAGTTAATGTGAAAATTCCACCTACTCCGCCCCCACAAAAATATTCATATTTCACATGAAAAACAGCAATAGAAACATAGGCTTCAACTCTGTTTAACTGGCTGATTAATGAGAAAAATAAAACAATGTTGGCAAAATTATAGGCTTGTTGGCTTTTTCTGAGGTAGGCTAAACGTTATGCTACTACTATTATGACTATTGCAAGATGTTTTATTGACATTTTTTTTAAACTGATCGATTTAATGAGACATCGTTTTTATTAATTTTTTTAAACATGCATTCAATTTTTCTTTTCATGTTTCTTTCGTGCTGCAAATATTAAAGAGAAAAAGATCATTGATTCACATGCCGCTTGATCAGAGACGAATATCTCACTACAAATTAAAGAGGATAAAAACACATTTGTTGTTTGTATTTTATCACAATTTATAGGCTGAGAGTTGTGTGCCACAAATATTAGGCTATTTCCAAGCATTTATACTATCAATAAAACAGCTTACTCACGTAGCCTTATGTACTTTTAAAAACAACAAGTTAACAGAGTTGGAGCCCATAATGATTGGGTGGCCCGTACAATTTTTGCATATGGGCCCGGGGCTGACTTGCTACGCCACTGGTAGTGTACACCGTGAAATGTTTAGCTTAAATGTTTAATAGGAATAAACAGTGGTGCTGAAATAGTATTCTCAAGTGAAATGAGTTGGGGTTTGGACCCGGAAACAGCGTTCGTTGCTGTGTTCGACTGACGGCCAATCGTGAAACAGCCGTGTCGTCATCAGCCTTGCGTTCAGCCCAGACAAAACGATGCACAATGTTTTTTTAAATGGAAACGGTGATGCGTTGAACACCCTGTTCTGATGACGCAAGAGTTGCAACTATGGCAGCTGAGAAGGCCATTCTTTGTGTTCTTTTTGAAGAACTTTGGAACCTGATGAAATCGGTATAAATACGTGTTTAATACTGCAAAATATGCTCGATGTTATAGTATAGATGTTGTAGATGTTATAATCACTGCCCTTGCCGTCCAGAATAAAAGATAACATCCCAATCGAGTGAAAGGATTTGTGGAAACTGGTTCCTAATTATTGTGATCCAATATTTGCCTTGCATTTCAGGATGAAAAGACAAACATTTCAGGTGAAGGATAATCCACTTCTTACCTCCGAGACTGTGTTACGATCTATATGACCTTATTTTTATTGTGAGTGTTAGGCTTATCATTATTGCTGATCACTGTTGTCGTGCTATATGATACTGTAATATTTACTATTATATAGCCCAATTAGAGGAGTATAGAAAAGTTTATGACAGTGTCACTCCGCGATACAATAGCAAAATATATCAATATGTATAGTATTTTTTATGTTACATTAATCAGTGTCTAGCACACCTTCCTAAGGAAAGGATATGGACCAGAAGACACTGCAATTACTACATGATATTTGACAGACTTAAAGAAGTTTCAGATCTATACTTGTGCTCTTATTATTTTAGTTATTTTGCCTTTAATGTAAATAAACATGTGCAATCAATCAAAAGTTAATTAAATTTACTTACAAATTCCCACTGTATATAGCAGTATGTGCATCCGTGTGTAAACAACAGCCATAGCAAGATGTGTATCCGCTTATTTACAGCATCACAGGGGATGTCGAAAATTCTATTATAAATGCATGCATTGTGCGAGCTGGCTCACTTTAATACCACGTGGTTTGTATACATGTTGTAGTTTGTTGGGCTGACATTTTTGACACCCACCAAACAAGAGAAAACGTATCTCAAACCAATGGGGTTTGCCATTGCACACCGTTTCCAGGAAACATGTCGTTAAAGCCAGAAACTGTAGCGAAATGTTGGGCACCGGTTTGAGCTTGAACTTGCCCCAGAGCTCCTGCAGCCGCTTTGAAGAAACTGCGGTGGCGGAGTCAGGCAGCTGCTTTCGAATCGCTGTTGCGGTACTTTGATTCCACACGTGACAGTCACGTGGCGCCGGCGCCATCTCAAGTCGGACAAAATTTTTAACCGGCATGCACTGCTTCAAGTCAGAATTTGATCGAGCTGCGCAGCGCTGCATTAAGTCAAACACACCTATTAACTTTACGCAATATAACAGGATTTTATTACAGAAAGCACATGTTTGTTTTCTTTATGTTATGAAAGTACAACGTTTTTCAGATATTGTGAGTACACAAAAATAAAAGTGGACCTTTTGCAGTTCCAAATTATGTATTACTCTTACCTTTATCAGTAATAATGATGGCGTATTTTAGGTTTCCACTGTTATTAAGAAAAAAAATGCAAATGATCGCGCTGCCACTTCCATGTCCTGCAAGCGCGCTTTAGCTTCCACTCTCCGCACAAACAATTGGATATGCGTCTAACCGCACACATTTATCTAGGTTAAATGTTTAAATTAATATTGCGAAATGCATCAAGTGTTTTATGTCTATAGATGTTGTTTTAGGCAAGTCCTGTTGATTTAATAAGGCTAAATTGACCAAACATATGCTCAACTCATTGCTGCTGGCCGATTGGTCGTTACTTTAAAAACCAAAGGTCGAATTTATTTATACATTAACTTAATAAAGAAACAAAACAAAATCTAGCCACTTTGCCATTAAAAAGCAAAACTGAACAATTTTAATGGCTACAACAGCAGCTGTGCTAAACAGGGCTCTGTTCTGATAAGTTGTCGGACAAGGGCAGGGCTCGGGCTTAAACGTCTCGGGCTGGGCCCATGCAGGGCCCTATCCTTTCAATTAAAAGTTCCCCCTCGACTTGGCGGGCCCCCATCTGCCCCATCTGCCCCGGCCCATATGCACCTGCATACGCTACATACCCAGATGCTATGCCCCTGGGCCCAAGCACTGATGGTGTGAGGACCCTATTGGAATCACTCAGATTCTTCTTCTTCTCCAAAATGAATCGCATTTTTGAGGGCTTAAACATGCTCGAAAACTCATGAAACTTTGAACACTCGCGAAAAGCGGTGAAAATTTACATCTGATATGGGTTTCAGAAGTGGGTGTGTCAAAATGGCTCGATATCGCCACCTATAAAATTTGAACAAAGTACCCCTCAAGCTATGTTTCACATACATTCGGTAAGAATTTTCGGTAGACACATGTAACACACCAGTACCTACTAAAAAGTTCCTCCGGTACGAAGTCCGAAACCCAACAGGAAGTCTGTTATTTTGTTATTTTTTGTGCCGTTTTTGCCATTTTCAGGCGTTGTATTAAACAGGTCAACACCAAATTTGGTCAGCGTAATCTAAAGCCCTTTGTGACGGTAAATTAAATTGTTAAAGGGCGTGTCTGTGTCAGCCTGACAATCTTCGATGTTTCGCCATGAAAAAGGATGTTATAACTCGGGCATACAATGTCCGATCATTCACATGTCAGTTCACATGTTTGATAAGAGTCCTGTCCTGAACACATGCCCATGACCGTATTCAGTTATAGCTATATAACTGGCAACAGGAAACTCAGAGAGTTAATGACATCAACATTATATTTGGTCATTATATTGGTACTATAAAGGCCTTTGCAATTTTAAATTGCGAAGATCTTGAGTTTTCGTTAAAGGGTGTGTCCGTGGCGGCTTGACGAAGTTTGATGTTTCGCTATGGGAATAGAAAGTGTCTGATCTGCACCAAACTTCACACGTTCAATAAGAATTCTGGTCTGAACACATCTAAAGGCCAATATTCTGTTATAATCATAGCGCCACTCACAGCTTCACACCATAGCCTGCTGGAAACAGGAAATGGCTTGTTTTACACTAACTTGCACAATCCAAACCACACCAGACTTCACATGCTTGGAAAGAGCTCTGGCCTGAAGACATCTAGGACAATATTCAGTTATAGTCACAGTGCCACCACCTGGTAGCAGGCAGTTTGGAACATAGAAATGACTTTGACATATTCCTTCTATATTTACCACTTTAAAAGCATATTGCCCACCGTTCCCTGTTTTCCTAAAGCCACAGCATAGCAGTCAGTCCAGGTGCGAGGGCCCTTTCAATGCTGATTGCAGCTTTAATATTGTATTTGGTTCTATATTGTTTGTGTGGATGTCCAAATCTACCTGTAACATATTAAGTGACCTTGAAAGGCACTATATATACAAAACTTCTTCTTCTATGTTGCTTTTTTATTTTTGTGTATCTTTTTTTTCTTGACAGTGACCATAACTGTGTGCCATTGCTTCCTTCATTATTCAACAATAGGGTGAAAACCTGAAGAAAGTATGCAGTTTGTGTTTTCATGTAAATCTGAAATGTGCTGCCGTCGTTAATGAGCTATTTTTCTTTGCAAAAACATTTTAAATGTCTTTGCAAACATCATTATTAAATATTGCAGCTACATGAGGAAGAAAATTAGATAATTAGTCATATGATGGGTATAGCCAAAGCAATAAAATACTAAATCCACAGATTGACAAATCAGTAACAACATAAACAAGAACACTATCTCATAATGTCCCATCATTTCCTTGAGGGATGTGGCTTGGGCTCATTATAAATAAATGCAGTTCAGCAATGTGCACAGAATCCTAGTACTGGGAAGAAACTTCATGCTTTTCTTTACTAACAAGGTAAGCAGTCTAATATAATAAGGTTTATGGAAGCTGTATATGTGTTTGTAAGCATATCTGGTGAAGTAGTTCATGATTTTCTCTTATTTTACAATAGCGACACTGGGAAACCATGCGGTTTAGCATCTTCTTCATCGTCCTCCTGGGCTTCCTCTACCTCACACTGGCACAAGGTAAAAACCACACGTTATACTGCTGCAGCTCTATTGCTTGTGTTTTAAATATTTGGCCTGCTTTATGCTGAAAACTGTTTTTGTAATCAAAGTGTTAAAGTTTAAGAAAACATATCTTTATAGCATCATGTCTACTTTTCATATGTGAGATTGAGATGTATATTCAGATGCATTAAAAGAACATTCACTAAATCATCCATCTATAACAGACTATAAAAGCAGTTGTATTGCATTTGATTTTGGGTCAGTGAATTTCCACACATTTAATGTATTTGTTGTGTCTCTTAGATGAGGACTGCTGCCTGCAATACATCAAGAAAATAAACCCGTCCATGAAGAACAGAGTGACCAGCTACAGAAAACAAGAGCTGGACGGACGCTGCCACAACCCAGCTGTTGTGTAAGCACACATTCATCCAATATTTTTTGACCCCACAGTAAACAAATATACAGAAAACTTCAAAGAATCTACTAGGAATTTTGCATGTCTATATTTCTCACACATTTCAGTGATACACATTCATATGTCACTCACATATGTGGAGTGAGTCCATAAAATATTTGGGACCAGAGCGTCTGTCTGTAAAATCAAAAGTTCGATGCTTTGAAAATGTTTATACAATTGTCTCTCTGCAGCTTCTCATTGGACCATGGTGGTGTGATTTGCACTGATCCAAAGGAAACATGGGTCCATGATCTGATGCGGAGGGTGGACGGACTGTCAGGAGGGTCATCTGTGAGGAGGAAGGTGCGCAGTAGTGGATCCAGATTTAGGCGATCTGAGCAGCCGCTTGATGAGGAACAACCGAGCGCTGACCCGAACCTGCTCGTACCTACTAAAAGTATCAGAATTGCTATACCTTTCAGACGTCCGGGACGTCCCAGACCTCCTTATCGTCCCAGACCTCCTTATCGTCCCATACATCATTTTCCCAGACCCTTCTGACCTCCCAGGCCAGACACCATTCTCAAAACTGTAAATCAAAATAAATTGTATGCAAAACTGTACAGATTCCTGTATAAAGTCAATATTTTACTCAAATTAAAAACAGTAATGAATGCCAAATAAATGAAAGTTTATTTCTATATGTATTGTGGTTAATTGATTTAAATATTATTAGACAATTATAAAATTTGTGTTTATGGTTATTAAAAAAAGGTGTCAAAAAGATTACTTTGTTAAGTCTTTTTTGTGTATGTTAATGTAAAGACACTGTCAGTACTACATATTCCCCTCAGACCGCTGTATTCCAGAGCAAAGTAAGTTTGTGCTGGAGCACAGCCATCCACAGACAGCTACACTCTATTGTAGAGGTTTCTCACTTAAAGCTCTGGAAAGGGGGAACAACTTAATAAATGGGATTCAGGGGGACTGCCTCCTTAGAATCCACTCCTGACTTACCACAGGAAGAGACATTCCCCACAGCCACTCTAGGTCACTGAAACACCCTGGGAGAGAAAGCTTGCAAGTATTTCTCTACAGAGCACTTAAATATTGTTGTCAATTAGTGAAAATATTTAGTAAAAGAAGAACTAAGTATGTGTGTGCTGGAAACCTGTAATATAATATCTAATTTCAGTCACTTGTGTTTCATATACACCCAACTTAATGGCCTCTGCTCTTTCTTTCCTGTGTGCACGCCATCTCCTGTGAGCACGGTCAAAGATAATATCCACTCTTGATGCTTCCATCTGGCACTCTGAAATAACACCAATATATGCCAATGGTGCCACCTAGTCCTCACCTCCTATAGATGACTTGTACACACAAAAACACAAGACAACCATACAAAACAATACTTCATTCAAAAATAATAAACAAAAAGAATATTTTAAACAACTTCAGTATAAACCATAATATGGCTCCTACAGTGTGCTTTAAAATCTATATGTGCCAAAGCATATTGCAAGATTCTGTAAGACTAAAATGTGCTGTAATGTATGTGGAAGCAGACACAGTGCTGTATGTGAGAAAAGTGAGACACATACTTCTGGCACTGATGACAACAAGGACAGTGTGGTTTGTTCCTTCGCACCACATTCAGTAAAGATACAGCCCACTAAACAGAACAACACTGTGCTGCTGCAGGCTGTAAGATTATGTGCAGAAGGGCCTGACAGATGTAAAAGCATTTGCTGCTTACTGGACAGAGGTAGCCAGAGAAGCTTTATCAGTGAGTATAGAGTAAGAGCTTTGAAGTTACCTGTGATCAAGCAAGAAACAGTCACTCTTCATACTTTTGGCTCTGCAGCACCAATAACAGCAAAGCGCAACACAGTGAAGGAAACTCTGCAGATCATCTGAAGAAGGGGCAGAAAATTTAAATAGAAGCAGTCTAGACACCCAAAGTCTGCACCACCGTGTTGAAGATCCCAGGTGAGCACATCCAAGCAGAGCTAAAACAAAAAGGCTTGCAGTTAGCAGATTACACAGATGACAAAACTAATGATACAGAGTTGTCGATGCTGATTGGTGAAGACTACTAATGGCGTATAGTGTCAGGCCAGGTCGAAAGAATTACAGATGCACTTGTAGCCGTTGAAAGCATCTAAGGTCCAGTCAAGATGTCCAGTGTTGCTAATGCAGCCTGCATGCAAGTACAAGTTACTGAAGTAAAGGTCTAATTTCTAAATTAAATTTTAAATTCTTGTCTGAACTAAATTATTTAATGTAGAAAATATATTTGTCTTGTCGGCGCCCATAGTGGGCAGCGTGCTGACATACAGCGCCGTTGCGCTCTGGGTGTCCTGTGTTCGAATCAAGACTCGAGGACCATTCCCAATCCCTCTCCCACTTCGCTTCCCGTCAATTCTGATCTGTCCTATCGTATAAAAAAAAAAAAAAAAAAAAAAAAAGGAAGAAAGAAAGAAATTATTTCTAAAAAACATTATGTCTTTATGCAGTATTTACTTCACCACAAAAAAATAATTTATCAGTGTGTTCAATATTTATTTATCTTTGCGGAATAAATGTTTTTTTTGTTTTTTTTTTGGCAGCAGCATGTTAATTTATCCCGTAAATAGGCGATCAGGTCCTTGGAACAAGTATCACAGAAGCTTTAATACATAAAAAAATAGTGTGCAGCTTTTAAAATCGCTCACATTTTTGACGTGGTGATTGTGCCATGTCACATTATTTACCAGTTATCTCGTGTGTTTGCAGCTTTATATCCTGTGAATGCACCTGCATTTCTAACATTTATTGCAGAAGTTCTGTACTTTGTCATTATCCTGATGTAGACACTAAATATAAACATTTATGAAGCATCTTCATAACATGCATCAGGTGTTGGTCACCTGAGTTACTGGTAAATTCTACATAGTTTCAGTTTTTGAAAGTCTAATAGTAAACAGTCGTTATTCAGTTGAAATCATCATTCAGCATGGTTTAATTTCAGTATTGTATAAAATCTATAAATTTTAGAATGAGTTTAATGCATCTGAAGCAGTTCTCATTCAACATCCTGCAGTCAAGTCAATAATATTGCCAAAATATTGTTTTTTGTTGTCTGTAAGTATGACTGGATTTTATTTTCCATGAAATGGAAAGATCATTATTTGCAACAAGAAAAAACAAAATTTTTACAAATAATGTAAGACACATAGCAAGAGCATTCATTTAATATAGAATTGCTAACTTAACAAAGGAAAACTAGTTAAACTCTGAAGTAAAAACATTAATTGTAAAACTGTAAACCCTGGATGTGTAATTACCCCACCACCATATAGTATTAGTTGGGAAATACGTCAGTTTACAACTGAACTGGGTGTAGTATATTTGCAATATATTGAAATAAATTTTCTTTGTGTATGGACTATGATGAAATGAAAAGCTTTTAAAATATTGGACAAATTTTATTGTACTTTTTGCATGTGTTTTTTGGTAACTAGCGTTCATGGCAGTAACAATGACAGTGTAACTTTCCTTCTTTCATATGAAAGTGCATGCACTTCATGTTTTCATGTAGATCTGAAGGAAGATGCAGTTAGTGAGCATAAAGACAGATAACTGGTCATATAATGGTTAGCCAAAGCAATTAATAGTAATCAGTTACAACATCAACAACAACACGTGAAGTTTTACAACGTCCCAAAATTTCCTTAAGGGACGTGGCTTGGACTTGTTATAAATGAATGCAGTTGGAAACGTGCACATAATCCTGATACTGAGAACAAACCAATCCGTTTTCACAAGGTGAGAAGTCTAATTATAAGGTTTATGAAAGCTCTGTGTGTTTGTGAGAGTATCTGATGAAGCAGTTCATGATTTTCTGTCTCAGTTTACCATAGAAACACTGTGATATCATGCAGTTGAGCATCTTCTCCTTCATCCTCCTGGGCTTTTTCTGCCTCACGCTGGCACACGGTAAAAACCACATGTGATGATGCTTCTGCTGTTTTGCATTGAATACATTAATTAAATCATTATATGTGTCCACTGCATTTGGCTTTCTGGTTTATCTCTTAGATGAGACCTGCTGTTGGCGATACATTAAGAAATTGAGACCGTTCATGTGGAACAGAGTGACCAGCTACACAAATCAAGAGGTGGACGGACACTGCAACATCCCAGCTGTTATGTAAGCACACATTCATTCAGCATTTTTTAGACGGTAAATAAATGTAAACTCTAATAGACACTGATAACAGAAATTTTGCCTTCTTATGTACACATTCTTGTATATTTGTTCCATATGGTAAGTCTGAATGTCCATAAAAAGTCTGGGGAGTGTTTGTCTGTGCAATCAAGTGTTTAAAACTCATTTTTACCCACGACAGGTGATTAACATGATTGTCTTACCTTAGACCTGTCCTAAATGAGTTGTAACAGTCCAACTCCGAACACCACTGGGTCTACTCCGGTGCAGGGGAAGGCAAAAATGTCTCCAATTGAGTGATTGAGGTGTTGTGTTGTTAGATGTAATACTGATCGTAGCAGTCATCATTTACTCCCAACATCTGAGCCGCTGAAGATGCAGTGGATTAACGATTAATGTTACTTTCGTTTTAGAAGTGCGCCCGGTGAATCATTTGTGATACAGCTTCACATACAGCAGAAGTGCATCTTTTATGCATCTTTGAAAATCGCCTTTCTTAATAATGTGCTAGTTAAGCAAGTTTAGCGGCTAAATGCGTCTAACGTAAACTGACCGGCTCTTCACCCCACAGAAAAGAGGGGCGGGGCGAGCAGAGCTCATTATCATTTAAAGCAACATGTAATAGAATGGCTCGCTCTAAACAGGGCTGATTTTGACAAGGTAAAAAGGGTGTTTTACACTACCACACAGAAATTTTAACCAAAGTATGTTATAGACTTCTCATTAAGACCCTACAGAATCACATCAGCTTGTGAAAAATGGACATCCGATGACCCCTTTAATGCTTTGAAAATGATTAATGCATTTGTCTCTCTGCAGCTTCACACTGGATCATGGCAGTATGTTGTGCACTGATCCCAGAAAAAGATGGGTCCGTTTTCTGATGTGGAGGGTGGACAGACTGTCAGGAGGGTCGTCAGTGAGGAGGGAGGCACGCAGTAGCGGATCCAGGTTTAGACGAGCAGCCTCTGAACCTTCTGAGCAGCCTCTTGTTGAGGAACAACAGGCCACAACAGAACAACAGAACCTGTCCATACCTACTAGATCTGTCAGACGTTTTTTCAAACGACCTTTCAGACGACCTCTCAAACATCTGTTACGTCCCTTAATTCGTCCCATACTTCAGCACATACTTCATCCCATATTTCATCCCATACGTTCACCTCCAGTACGTTCATAACATCCCAGACCTCCGGTACGTCCTGACCGTCCCAGACCTCTAGAAACTCTAGAACTTCCAGACCTCCAGCACCTCCCGCACCTCCTGTACTCCCAGGCCTTCTCCGAACTACCAAGCCAAGCACTGTATGACTGGTCCATCCACAGCAGCCTTAAAAGGTTCCTGTAGTCACTCTCTTTAGGTCTGTTGCTTTATTAGTCATCATATCAAGTTTATATATTTCCTTATTTCTTTATTTTTCTTTATTTCTATATGTATTGTGGTTAATTTTTAAATATATAAATTATCATTGTAATGAACCAATATTAAATCTTAAATCCCAGTCGATGTTTTGATCTATGCTGTTTTCAGCTAATGAATGAACAGTACACAGTATGCCTTCCTTCCAATAAATTGCAATAAGTTATGCTTTGTGTTACTTGTTTTTGTTAAGTTATATATGAGTGGACATTGAAGAGCTGACAGGAAAGTACTGGGAGGAGAGAGGGGAACAGGATCGGCAAAAGACCTCAAAGATTTACTTGAGTAATGAGTACAAGAATTTTTTAAATTTTGAGTACAAACACATTTTTAATGTTCTTAAGTATTAAAGGTTAAAACCAACAACTTTTACTTGTGAAATGTAGTGCAGTAAAATGAACACAAATAGGACAGGAAGAGTTAAATAAACTGATCACTGTGTCTAAACCAAAAACATGCATATTAGATCCCGTATCCACTAAATTACTGAAAGAATTGTTACCTGTGGCACAAGAACCACTTCTCAATATTATTAACTCGTCGTTATCTTTAGGTCACGTCCCTAAACTATTCAAACTAGCGGTTATTAAGCCTCTTATTAAGAAACCACAACTACACCCTAGTGATCTGGCAAATTACAGACCCATTTCTAATCTTCTGTTTATGTCTGAAATTTTGGAGAAAGTTGTATCTGCTCAACTGTGCTCATTCATGCAAAAAAATGATATCTATGAAGAATTTCAGTTTACTTGATCTTAGTGCTGCGTTTGACACTATAGATCATGACATACTAATAGATCGACTACAAAACTATGCAGGTATCCAAGGGCAGGCTTTCAGATGGTTTAGATCCTACTTGTCCAGTCGTTACCACTTGGTGTATTTAAATAGGGAGTCATCTCATTTATCACCAGTGAAGTATGGAGTGCCACAAGGATCTGTCTTAGGTCCTCTACTATTTTCAATAAACATGCTGCCCCTTGGTAATATTATTAGAAAACACAGGATTATTTTCCATTGTTATGCTGATGATACTCAACTATATATCTCAACAAGACCAGATGAAACGTCTCAATTATTGAAGTTAACAGAGTGTGTTAAAAATGTAAAAGATTGGATGACCAATCATTTTCTGCTTTTAAATTCAGATAAGACAGAGATATTACTTATTGGACCAAAAAACAGTACACAGAATCTTTTGACTTACAGTCTACAACTAGACGGATGTACTGTTACTTCCACTACAGTCAAAAGCCTGGGTGTTATATTAGACAGCAATTTGTCTTTTGAAAATCATTTTTCTCATGTTACAAAAACAGCATTCTTCCATCTTAGAAACATTGCCAACCTACGAAACATGTTACCTGTTTCTGATGCAGAAAAGCTAGTTCACGCATTCATGACCTCTAGACTGGACTATTGTAATGCACTACTAGGTGGTTGTTCTGCATCTTCAATTAACAAGCTATACAGATAGTCCAAAATGCAGCTGCTAGAGTCCTTACCAGGTCAAGAAAATATGATCATATTACCCCAAATTTAAAGTCTCTGCACTGGCTACCTATTAGGTTCTGCATCAGCTATAAAATAGTACTTCTTACCTAGAAGGCACTTAACGATTTAGCTCCTGCGTACCTAACTAGTCTTCTAGTTATATATTGTAATATATTGATATATAGCACAAAAAGGATATATTACACTGTCAAGATCAATAAACATAGCGAGGGAGAGAGTAGCAGAAAGAAAGGGATGAAAAGGAAGCAGATGTCATAAAGCTCAAGGACCAACTTTTGCATGAGCCAGAAACGTGCACATACTCATGCATGCTCATATACATGTTTATGGATATTATATAAAGCTTTCCGTAAAATGATTCACTGTTTCGATGTGTGTGGCGGCACCTGCTGGTCAAGACGCTGTAAATGCAGGGAAAACTCATGTAAACGTACAACATAATGACAACGTTTACAAACCAACTGCAAATGAAAGTGTAATCTATTAAAGGCAAATCTACAAATAATCATATACCATAAAATATGAAGCTTCTGTAAAATTCTCTGAAATATTTTACTAAACTTGTTTTGTGTTTTAATATAGGCAGGACTTCTGGCAAGCTAGGTCAGTTAGAAGCAATTAAGTTCTCATATCTGTAGTGTCCAAATTAATAAGAACGCAAATGTAATATATGAAATATACTGGCATATTGCTTACTTATAAGGCAATATATACATTTAATATGATGGCTATATATGTGACCCTGGACCACAAAACCAGAAGGGTCCATTTTTTTTAAATTGAGATTTAATAAATAAGCTTTTTTAAGATGTATGGTTTGTTAGAATAGGACAATATTTGGCCGAAATACAACTATTTAAAAATCTGGAATCTGAGGGTGCAAAAAAAAAAAAAAATAAAAATAAAAATAAATAAATAAATAAATATTGAGAAAATCACCTTTAAAGTTTTAGGAATGCATATTACTAATCAAAAATTAAGTTTTGATATTTATGGTAGAAAATGTACAAAATATCTTCATGGAACATGGGGTTTACTTAATATCCTAATGATTTTTTGGCATAAAAACAAAATCGATAATTTTGACCCATGCAATGTATTTTTGGCTATTGCTACAAATATACCCATGCTACTCAAGACTGGTTTTGTGGTCCAGGGTCACATATGCTAATATGTGACATTTTTGATCTCATTATTGATGTTGCTTGTACTGTAAGTATTTACAAGTCAAGAACCTGGTGATTGCAGTTATCTATTTTGCTTTCACCATTATATATTCTAAGAGAAACATCATTTTCATATTTACACTTCCAGGGTTAGTAGTTCACTGACCTATTTATTTATTTATTTATTTATAACATTTATAATTGTTTTGTAGCCATTTTATTTTAAATATTAAGTTTTGCATTGATTGATGGCTAACAAAACTCTCCTCAGCCAAAGCAATAAATGCATTGATTGACAAATGAGCAACAAAATAAACAACGACACATGTTTGTGTCACATTGTCCCATCATTTCCTTGAAGAATTTTATTTACCATGAAATGGAAATTCAGATCATTACATGCAAAAAAAGCTTTTATTTCTTTCTTTCTTTTTTTTTTTTTTTTTACAAAAACAATAAGACACATAGCAAAAGCATTCATTTAATATAACATTGATAACTTAACAAAGGAAAACTAGTTAAACTCTGAAGTGAAAACATTAACTGTAAAATTGTAAACCCTGTTAACCCCTGGATGTGTAATTACCCCACCACCATATAGTATTAAAATGACACGAGGCAAACTATAAATACTTTTGTGAGGAAATTATCGAAGTCATTTATCATAACACATAGGGAGTGTTTGGAACACGTTGGTTTACAACTGAATTGGGTGTAGTATATTTGCAGTATAGTTTCTTTGTGTATGGACTGTGATGAAATGAAATTCATTTAAAATATTGGACTACTTTTATTGTACTTTTTGGATGTGTGTTTTTTTTTGTAACTAGCGTTCATGGCAGTAACAATGACAGTGTAACTTTCCTTCTTTCATTTGAAACTGAAAAGAGTGCATGCACTTTATGTTTTCATGTAGATCTGAAGGAAGATGCAGTTAGTGAGCATAAAGACAGATAACTGGTCATATAATGGTTAGCCAAAGCAATTAATCAAAATAAATATATAAATATATAATATATAAATTAAATTTATATATTTCCTTATTTCTTTATTTTTCTTTATTTCTATATGTATTGTGGTTAATTTTTAAATATATAAATTATCATTGTAATGAACCAATATTAAATCTGTGAACAGTACACAGTATGCCTTCCTTCCAATAAACTGCAACAGGTTATGCTTTGTGTTGCTTTGTTTTTGTTAAGTTATATTTATGGGCATTTTACACATTTATTATGAGTGGACATAAGAGAACTGACAGGAAAGTACTGGGAGGAGAGAGGGGAACAGGATCAGCAAAAGACCTCAAAGATTTACTTGATTAATACAATTACAATTACAAAGTACAATTTTTTTTTTTTTTTAATTTTGAGTACAAACACATTTTAATATTCTTAGAATATAATATTAAAGGTTAAAAAAAAACAACAACTTTTACTTATGAAATGTAGTGCAGTAAAATGAACACAAATGTTTACATATGACAACAATGTCAATATCTGAGGTAAAAATTTATGGAAAAACAAAACAAAACAAACAAAGAAACAACCAACAACAACAACAACAACAACAACTAAAATAACACATCCTAGATCTGAATGAATGAAATATTCTTATTAAATACTTTGTTCTTTACATAGTTGAATGTGCTGACAACAAAATCAAAAATGATCAATGAAAATCAAATTTATTAACCCATGGAGGTCTGGATTTGGAGTCACACTCAAAACTGAAGTGGAAAAACACACTACAGGCTGATCCAGCTTTGATGTAATGTCCTTAAAACAAGTCAAAATGAGGCTCAGTAGTGTGTGTGGCCTCCACGTGCCTGTATGACCTCCCTACAATGCCTGGGCATGCTCCTGATGAGGTGGTGGATGGTCTCCTGAGGGATCTCCTCCCAGACCTGGACTAAAGCATCCGCCAACGCCTGGACAGTCTGTGGTGCAACGTGGCGTTGGTGGATGGAGCGAGACATGATGTCCCACATTTGTTCAATTGGATTCAGGTCTGGGGAACGGGCGGGCCAGTCCATAGCATCAGTGCCTTCGTCTTACAGGAACTGCTGACACACTCCAGCCAACCGCACCGGCATATGGTCTAACAAGGGATCTGAGGATCTCATCTCGGTACCTAATGGCAGTCAGGCTACCTCTGGCGAGCACATGGAGGGCTGTGCGGCCCTCCAAAGAAATGCCACCCCACACCATTACTGACCCACTGCCAAACCGGCCATGCTGGAGGATGTTGCAGGCAGCAGAACATTCCCCACGGCGTCTTCAGACTCTGTCATATCTGTCACATGCTCAGTGTGAACCTGCTTTCATCTGTGAAGAGCACAGGGCGCCAGTGGCGAATTTGCCAATCTTGGTGTTCTCTGGCAAATGCCAAACGTCCTTCACGGTGTTGGGCTGTAAGCACAACCCCCACCTGTGGACGTCGGGCCCTCATACCACTCTCATGGAGTCTGTTTCTGACCGTTTGAGCAGACACATGCACATTTGTGGCCTGCTGGAGGTCATTTTGCAGGGCTCTGGCAGTGCTCCTCAAGTTCCTCCTTGCACAAAGGCGGAGGTAGCGGTCCTGCTGCTGGGTTGTTGCCCTCCTACGGCCTCCTCCACGTCTCCTGATGTACTGGCCTGTCTCCTGGTAGCGCCTCCATGCTCTGGACACTACACTGACAGACACAGCAAACCTTCTTGCCACAGCTCGCATTGATGTGCCATTCTGGATGAGCTGCACTACCTGAGCCACTTGTGTGGGTTGTAGACTCCATCTAGCAACTAAAGTGAAAGCACCGCCAGCATTCAAAAGTGACCAAAACATCAGCCAGAAAGCATAGGAAATGAGAAGTGGTCTGTGGTCACCACCTGCAGAACCACTCCTTTATTGGGGGTGTCTTGCTAATTGCCTATAATTTCCACCCGTTGTCTATTCCATTTGCACAACAGCATGTAAGTGGGCAGTTTGATTTCATGGAAGTGTGATTGACTTGGAGTTACACTGTGTTGTTTAAGTGTTCCCCTTAATTTTTTTGAGCAGTGTGTATATATATATATATATATATATATATATATATATATAGTATATATATATACTTTTAAAGAAATTTTTAGGTCCTGCAACTGGTCACTGTTTACTTTCATTTTGAACGTTTGCTTTTGGCAGTAAATGATCCACATGCATTTTATTTTAATATTGGTAAAAGTTATAAAGTTCCACTCAATTTGATAGAAATATGCATAAAAATATGAATGCATTAAATAGTTTTAGATGGAGTACAGCATGTCTCACTGCATGCAGGACACTGACGTCACCCTTTGGCGGGGGCAGTTGTAACACCGAAAAATAGTCTGCAGTATCTAATAATGTTATATAAGATTTTTTATTTTCTATTTTATAATAAATTTCAAATTCTTTAAGATAACAGGCATCCTTTGCGATCAAAAAGCAAAAAATCTATTTTAATTTAGACCATAGGCAACTATTGTAGTGGTAACTAGATTTAAATGATTTAAATATATTTTAACACAACATATTAAAATTGTGTAATGGTTCTACTTTATGACTCTATGACAAAACAAACCCCTCAACCAGTGAAGTCTGATTCATGAGACTTCTATGACTCTGTTTGTTTTGTGTATAGGTACATGCTGCAGTCATGTTATTGTTATATAGCACAATAAGGATATATTACACTGTCAAGATCAATAAACATAGCGAGGGAGAAAGAGAGTAGCAGAAAAAAGGGATGAAACGAAAGCAGATGTCATAAAGCTCAAGGATTAACTTTTGCATGAGCCAGAAACGTGCACATACTCATGCATGCCTATATACATGTTTATGGATATTATATAAAGCTTTCTGTAAAATGATTCACTGTTTCCATGTGTGTGGCGGCACCTGCTAGTCAAGACGCTGTAAATGCAGGGAAAACTCATGTAAACGTACAATATAATGACAATGTTTACAAACCAACTGCAAATGAAAGTGTAATCTATTAAAGGCAATCTACAAATAATCATATACCATAAAATATGAAGCTTCTGTAAAATTCTCTGTGAAATATTTTACTAAACTTGTTTTGTGTTTTAATATAGACAGGACGTCTGGCAAGCTAGGTCAGGTAGAAGCAATTAACATCTCATTTTTGTATTATACATGCATTAACATTCAAATTAATAAGATCACAAATGTAATATATGAAATATATTGGCATACTGCATACTTATAAGGCAATATATACATTTAATATGATGGTTATATATGTGACCCTGGACCACAAAACCAGTCATAAGGGTCCATTTTTTGAAACTGAGATTTAATAATAATAAGATTTAATAATAATCCAGTGATTGCACTTATCTCTTTTGCTTTCACCATTACATATTCAAAGTGAAAGAGAGTTTTTTATATTTAAGGCATCGTTTCCAGTTATTTTGAAATTTCAGTACACTTCCGGGTTCAGTAGTTCACTGGGTTTCCTAATAAGTTAAAATACTGCATATATGCTCCTCCTTGTCATAATTAGTAACCTTTTTAACATTTAACCTTACATAACTGATTCATTGAAGTATTCTACATTAGTTTTGGGGAGTAACAAACATCACTGACGGTCACAATCATTGTAACTTGCCTTCTTTCATTATTCAGCAAATAATGAAAACACTAACATTAAATAAATAAAATAAAATCAATAACATGTAAGCTTTTTTAATTATTCAACAGAAGCAGCCACATAAAGCTGAATGAAAATGTGGTCAATGAGCAGGTTTTTATTTCCTCGGTCAAAGCAATAAATGCGTAGATTGACAAATCAGCAACAAAATAAACAATGACACATGTGTTTGTGTCACATTGTCCCATCATTTCCTTGAAGGAAGTGACTTGGGCTTATTATAAATAAATGCAGTTCAAGGAGGTGCACTTTATTCCTTAACAAACAAGGTGAGAAGTCTAATATGATAGCATTTAGGGAAGCTCTCTGTGTTTGTAAGCGTATCTTGTGAAGCAGTTCATTTTATAGAGACACTGAGAAATCATGCAGTTCAGCATCTTCTTCATCATTCTTTTGGGCTCCATCTTCCTCACCCTGGCACAAGGTAAAAACCACATATGACGATGATGCTGCTGTTTTTTATTTGCATTTTTCCATCTGAACTATAAAAGGATCAGTGCATGTCAACACATGTAATAACCTGACTTGACTTGACTAATGTCTTCGTTGTGTTGTTGTGCATCTCTTAGATGAGGACTGCTGTCTACAATACAATAAGAAAGTTACAAAGTCCATGAAGAACAGAGTGACCAGCTACAGAAAACAAGAGCTGGATGGAGACTGCAACTTCCCAGCTGTTGTGTAAGCAACTCTCTGTCTGACTGACTTACTGTTTGTATGCATAACTGTAGGACTTTAAAGTAACACACTGAAATAATGCAATAATATTTTCGTGCAAAATTGGACAAATTTTGTATATGCATCACCTCGCATATTTCTTTCAGGTAGGAAGTCTTTAATGCATTTTTATCTCCGCAGCTTCATACTGGAAGATGGTCGTGATTTTTGCACTGACCCCAAAGAAAAATGGGTCCATGCCATCATGTGGAAGTTGGACAGACTGTCAGGAGGGTCATCTTTGACAAGTAAAGTGCACAGCGACCGAACCAGGCGTATAGGCGAACTTGGCATCGGCGTGGTACGTCACAAAAAGTTGTTTAGCCTCCACAAGCACAGCAGCCACAGAAATCTCTCACGATTAAGATATAAATAGAGTAAAGAGTAAACCTTAAGTCTAAACAAATAATGTTTTTTTAGTTCTATATTTATTGTCTTTGGTTTGTATTTAATATCATTTGTGTGTTCCAATTTATCTGTGTAGTTCTAGAAAAAAAAGTTAACATTGTTTATTTTGTTTTTTGACTTTATACTGCTGGTTAAACTGTAAATGTTGTAATGTTTTGCAAACCAAAAATGTAAAAAAATTAAAAATCGTTCTGTTACATTTTGATTCAGTTCATTTTGAGAAGTGATTTTCATTTTCAAGTATAAATTATTTCATATTTTATCTTATACATGAAGTTTCATACGTTTTTAAGCCTTTGTTTTGCATGGGAGGGTTTTTATTCAAATCAAACTGTTTTCGGGAGAATGTTATTTTTGACAAACAATCTGTTGAGAGTGGAATAAATGTTTTATTTGTTTGAGTTTTATATGACAAATAAGAAAAAAATATGTTGTAACTCATGTGTCAAGGATAACCCAATAAAGTTTTACAGTTTCAATTGTGGTTGGAAAAATTGTTCATTTATAAAATATAATCTTCTGAAACTTCTCTTAACTTCCCCTTGTGGTGTCATAAATGCTGATAATGTTATTTCAGTCAGGAAGAACAAAATAAATCTTTCTTCAGGAACATCCTTCACTAACAAAACAATCATGGGTTTTTTGAGATGCACCACGGAAGTAGCAAGGTATTTTCTGAAGTGCGGGAAGTACCGTGTAAATACAGTACAACAACATAATTTACATTTATTCATATTGACCCAGTAAATGTTAAAGAAGTTTTTTTTTCTCAGCCCAACTGTACTTTCTGAACACTTTATCACAGCTATATTAGCAAAAGTCAGTTGTTTTTAGTGTTACTCACATTTCTGACCTCATATGTTGACTGTAATGTATTTACAGGTCTTTGCAATAAACTTGACAAACTTCCTAGTGATTACAGTTATATCTTCTGCTTTTATCATTGTAAAGTGAAACTTCTTTTCTCCTTTTTAAGACATAATTTCCTGTTATTTTAGATTTTGAAAATGCAATACATTTACAGTTAGTTATTTAGCAGAAGGTTTTATCCAAAGAGACTTTACAAATGAGGACAATGGAAGCGATGAATGAACAAAAGAGCAATAATTTTCAAGTGCTCTATGACTCATAAGTCTCATTTAGCCTAACGCAGTACACGTAGCAAGGTTTTTACACACTTTTATACACTTCCGATCAAGTCCAACAGAGACAGGCAATAAAAATTTATTATGTAGGCCCATCATCTTGGGGCTTGGTCACTGATAAATTATATTGCTCAGTTCCTTTATTGAGAAAAACAATTGTGTTTTGTTGTCTGAAGGTATGACTGGATGCTTTCTCCATTAAGTGGAAATTTAGTTCATCATACGCAAACAGGATGAAATTTTTACAAAAAATAATTTAGGAAACTCTCTAACACATAAAGTGTTGATTAAATATCGCATTGCTCACTCTCTCTGTTTATTCCAATGACAGCTCTGTTCATTTTATGTTTTGAAGAACTCCTTCTAGCTAAAATACACCCAGGTTTGAGCATGTTTGGCTTTTATTTGTTTTCTGATAAACATGTTTTTACCTTAATCGTCACATGGTTCAGTTATATTTTTATAGAGGAAATGATGAGTTTTATTGTTTTGAAACTGTCGGGAGCTCAGTGGGTTTATCTGCATGTTCAGATCAGATAAAATATTCCTACACAAGGAAGATATTTGCTCTTCCTTGTTGCCATTGGTTCCCTTTAATTTTTAACATTACAGAATTGATAAATTTAAGTCAATATAAACTAAAAACCCTAATGTCAATACCTGAATCAGTTATAAATGTAAATATCAGTTTATGCTTTAAAATTTTAAAGGGGTCATCGGATGCAAACTTCACTTTTTCATGTTGTTTGAACATTAGTGTGTGTTGGCAGTGTATGTACAAATCAACCCTATAATAATAAAAATCCATGCAGTGGATTATAATTAATCTGTAAAAATAATATCCCCTTTTTCAAATCGAGCCGTTCTCAGATGCCTGTCATTGTGGCGTTACACCGACAGAGGCCGCTCCCACAATAGTTGATTGACATGAGCTCTTACCTTACACCAGCTGTCACAGTCCAGTAACTTTCTTAGTTTCGATGCCGAAGCAGGGATGCAAGTTAGATAAGAATATCTCTGATTGAGTGATTGAGGTGTTGTGTTGCTGGATGTAATAATGAACATAGTGGTCGTCATTTACTCCCGATATCTGAGCCGCTGAAGATGCAGTGGATTACATTTGTTTGTGAATGGAATGCGTCTCCCGATATACATATATCCGTCTATGTTCGCGCAAATCACTCATGATCCAGCTTCACTTACAGCAGAAGTGTGTGTAAGCGTTTTTTATGAATCTTTGCGATCGCCTTTCCATATAACGTGGTAGTTAGGAAGTTTAGCGGCTAAACGCGGCTAAATGCGGCTAAAGTAAACAAGATCGTCATTCCACAGAGAGAAGAGAGGGGCGGGGCGAGCAGAGCTCATTTGCATTTAAAGGAACAACCCCTTAGAATGAGATGATTTTTGCAGAGCTGATTTTGACAAGGTAAAAAGGGTGTTGTTTTACAAAACCATTGAGAATTTTTAATCAAAGTATATTAGAGACTTTTCATTAAGACCCTAAAGAATCATATCAACTTGTGGAAAATAGGCATCCGATGACCCCTTTATAGTATATAAAGTATATAAAGTATATAAAATTCAACTAAGCAAGAGACAAAATGATTCGTGGACCCGCTCCGAAGTTCCGATCTGAATCATATGATTCGCGATACGCGTTCCAAAGTCCCGGCCTGCGTCCCAATGTGCATACTATCCACCCTAAATTCTATTTGATACCAGTAAATTTCAATACTATTTAGGGCAGATAGGGTGGATAGTATGCACATTGGGACGCAGGGCCAATCTAAATCAAATGATTCGCGAACCTGCACCGAATTCCTGATCTGAATCAAATGATTCGCGATCGTGGTTCACAGTTCCGATCTGAATAATGATTCGCGAACCACTGAAGATCAGGCCTGTGTCCCGATGTGCATACTATCCATCCTAAATTCTATGTGATAGTAGTAATTTTCAATACCAGGGCAGATAGGGTGGATAGTATGCACATCGGGATGCAAGGCAGGACTTCGGAGTGTGAACCTAATGATTCGCGATATAGGATCCGATTGGAGCACTTCGAAACGCAATAACCGATTAGGACTTTCGAAAAGCTCAGTTTCACCCATCACTATACTTCAGAAATCCTTCACCTTCCCCAGCTCCACCTGTATAATAGATCTGCTATGGTGTGATTAATGTATGATATATACAGGGGTTATTTTATCCAGTGTAGGGTGTAAGGCTGGAGAAGGTGGTGAGGATGTTGGTTTGCATTCAGCATTGAAACCAATGTCACCATGATGCAGTATGTGGTGGTGTTGAAGACATTTTAAGCCTTCGGGTCCAAGTGGATGATTTAATATCATGTTGAAGGATTGAAAAATTAGTAACAATATTAACTGCAACACATGAAGGTTTGTCTCATAATTCCTCATTATTTCCTTATGAGGGATGTGGCTTCACCTGGCTCAGATGTCAGGGTTAGATCCCTTATGTATAAATGTGCTTCGGAAACATGCACATTCTTTACTAACAAGGTGAGCAGACTTTATGAAAGCTCAATATGTGTTTGTAAGTCTATCTGATGAAGCAGTTCATGTTTTTCTCTTATTTTACAGTAGAGACACTGGGGAAATCATGCGGTTCATCAGCATCATCTTCATTGTCTTTCTGGGCTTTTTCAACCTCACATTGGCACAAGGTAAAAAATGTGATCATGTTTTAATAATCATGTTTCTTTGCACTGCTTTCATAGTTGTACTGCTGAAGTTTAGGAAAACGTATGTTTGAGATTCACAGTACTAAAACTATTAACTAAAATTTGGAAATAAATTCCAAAATCAAATTTGTTTCAAACATTCAAACATTTGACAAACTAATACCAAAGGGAGAAAATAAACCACAATGATTTATTTATGATATATTGCATGATTTAATTAATCAGAGGGCTGTCTGAATTAATGATTCGGTTAATTATTTTAAAATGTGTATTAAAATAATTAAGATAATGTGTCTTTCAGAAATATGTGAATCATTTTTAAATGTTTTCTGTAGAGAATGTCCTGGAGAATTCACAAAATCAACAAGTTGCATGAAAAGAAATAAAGGTATTTTTAAAGCAATACCAGCGACACTTGTGGAGTAAAAAAAATATTACTTTTAATTTTGCCAATATGGTTTGGCATGCAGGCCTTCATCAGGGTTAAAAAAACTGTAAATGAAAGTTATTTAAATTACAAAATTCAAACTTACAATTAATTAATTTTAATCTTTTAATGTATATGTACAGAGATATCAACAAACACATACATATGCCTGCTTATAAGCATACATATATATATGCATTTTTGAAAATCATACATTTTTAGTATTGCATGTGATAAAGCATGTAATTCATATCTTTACAAATCACATAAAAAAAAGCATTAAAGCATTTGACATTTTTCATATTTTGTACAAAGATTCCTGTAAGGGTCATGTAAGGTTAGACTCCTTTGTGAGTCTAACTAGTTTGTCCCTGATATTTCTGGCTCTTTTTTAAGCACTAAGAGGAGGATCTTTGTTTGGCCTTTATGGAAGGATCATCTTGCAGAATATACAAGATGAGTATTTCGCAAAAGCAACAAATAATATCAAAATTGGAGGGTTTCAGTATTCGGACTATAAGGAAAAGAGGCTCTTATGTGAACAACAAAAAAAAGATATTATCAAAGTCTTAATAACTTAATAAGGTGGTGGAAAAATACTGGCATATTCTGCAGTATGATCCATCCCTAAAGGATAGATTGAAAGATCCAGCTCTTTTTGCTTACAAAAGAGACAAAAATATCAAAAAGCCTGTTTCCCAAAGGAGCCTGGAATCAACACCATTACAGGAATAATACCTCACAGGCAAAATAGGAAAAGTGTCAAATACTTTAAACATTAGACTTACAAACAATAGCTTTATCACATGCAATACTAAAAGCGTGTTTGTATCAGAGAAACATCTCTCGCTTAAGGGATCATATCACGAAACACAGGAGTTCAAATAAAGGAAGTGATATAAAAAAACCAACCGACAAACCCAAGAATGCAATCTTCATGTTTCCTCTTTTTTTGTTCTTTGTACTGAACACAGAAAAAAGTGGTGATATTGCACTAATTGGAAAGAGAAGTAATATTGCTAAATTTTATTACAATACAAAATGATGGGTTTTTTTTTGTTTTGTTTTTTTAATATACTTTAAAATATAATTTATTCCTGTGATGCAAAGCTGAATTTTCATCAGATGTAATTCCAGTCTTAAGTGTCACATGGTCCTTCAGAAATCATTCTTATATGCTGATTTATTATCAGTGCTGGAAACAGTTGTGCTGCTTACTATTTTTTTTGGAACCTGTGATACTTTTTTTTTCAGGGTTCTTTGATCAATAAAAGGTTAAAAAACAGCATTTATTTAAAATAGAAAGGTTTTTTGACAATATACACTACTGTTCAAAAGTAGTATTGTATTTTTGTATGTTTTTATGGTACAGTATGTTATTCTTTCTTTTTTTCTTTCTTTCTTTCTTGTTGTTTTGATACGTGCTCTGATCTAAATCAAATGATTCACAAACCCACTCCAAATTTCAGATCTGAATGGAAAAATTAGCAATCTGAATAATGATTCACGAACCATCATTTCAGATCAGCACTTCAGAGTGTGGAGCCCGAATTTAATTCACGAAATGATTTGTGGACCCACTCCGAAGTTCCGATCTGAATCATACGATTTGCGAAGTCCCGGCCTGCGTCCCAATGTGCATACTATCCACCCTAAATTCTATTTGATACCAGTAAATTTCAATACTATTTAGGGCAGATAGGGTGGATAGTATGCACATTGGGACACAGGGCCAATCTAAATCAAATGATTCGCGAACCCGCACCGAATTCCTGATCTGAATCAAATGATTCACGATCGTGGTTCACAGTTCCGATCTGAATAATGATTCGCGAACCATTGAAGATCAGGCCTGCGTCCCAATGTGCATACTATCCATCCTAAATTCTATGTGATATTAGTAATTTCAATACCAGGGCAGATAGGGTGGATAGTATGCACATTGGGATGGAAGGCAGGACTTTGGAGTGTGAACCTAATGATTCGCGATATATGATTCAATTGGAGTGCTTTGAAACAGTGAATCATTTTGCGACACAATAACCGATTAGGACTTTCAAAAAGCTCCGTTTCACCCATTACTATACATCCTTTTTAAATTATTATCACAATAGTGTAATATATTCTTTTAGTGCATATAAAAATAACATGGCTGTAATCACCTAACAATAATCCCACTTTACTAGAAACCTTCACGCTTCTTCTTTTTCCACATTTTATTACACAGACAGATAAAACCAGAGAGCCACGAGGGGAACATTGCCTGCACTTTCTTTTTATCTTATCCCCAGACTTAACTGAATGAGTCAAAAAACATAAATGCAGTTCTGTCTTGTGCTTTTAACTTCATACCCTGCAATTGCAACCTCATTTTTTATATTTATAGAATAATTTCATGTTGAGCCAACGAGCTTGCAGCTCAAATACTTGGATTGTGCTTGCTGTAGTAGTTGCAGCATGCTTCAGAAACCCTCCACCTTCCCCAGCTCCACCTGTATAATAGATCTGCTATAGGGTGATTAATGTATGCTATATATAGGGGTTATTTCATCTGGTGTAGGGTGGAAAGCCGGAGAAGGTGGTGAGGATGTTGATGGGTTGGTTTGCATTCAGCACTGAATGCAAACCAACCATGATGTCACCATGATGCAGTATGTGGTGGTGCAGACATTTTAAGCCTTTGGGTCCAAGTGGATGATTTAATATCATGCTGAAGGATTTAAAAATTAGTAACAATATTAACTGCAACACATGAAGGTTTGTCTCATAATACCTCATTATTTCCTTATGAGGGATGTGGCTTCACCTGGCTCAGGTGTCAGGGTTAGATCCCTTATATATAAATGCACTTTGGAAACATGCACATTCTTCACTAACAAGGTGAGCAGACTAATATGATAGACTTTACGAAAGCTCAATATGTGTTTGTAAGTCTATCTGATGAAGCAGTTCATGTTTTTCTCTTATTTTACAGTAGAGACACTAGGGAAATCATGCGGTTCATCTGCATCATCTTCATCGTCTTTCTGGGCTTTTTCAACCTCACATTGGCACAAGGTAAAAACTGTGATTATGTTTTAATAATCATGTTTCTTTGCACTGCTTTCATAGTATGATCCATCCCTAAAGGATAGATTGAAAGATCCAGCTCTTTTTGCTTACAAAAGAGACAAAAATATTAAAAAGCCTGTTTCCCAAAGGAGCCTGGAATCAACACCATTACAGGAATAATACCTCACAGGCAAAATAGGAAAAGTGTCAAATACTTTAAACATCAGACTTACAAACAATAGCTTTATCACATGCAATACTAAAAACGTGTTTGTATCAGAGAAACATCTCTTCACTTAAGGGATCATATCACGAAACACAGGAGTTCAAATAAAGGAAGTGATATAACAAAACCAACCGATAAACCCAAGAATGCAATCTTCATGTTTCCTCCTTTTTTGTTCTTTGTACTGAACACAGAAAAAAGTGGTGATATTGCACTAATTGGAAAGAGAAGAGACACATTTTGGATTTTCTGTTTAAAAGGTTTGTTTTGTAGTAATGAGTAATGGAGTAATGATGCTGAAAAATTCAGCTTTGATCACAGAAATAAATTAGATTTTTAATGTATATTAAAATAGAAGAATGTTGTTTTACATCGTAAAAATATTTCACAATTTAACATTTTTTTCTGTATTTTTGATCAAATAAACACAGCCCTGATGAGCATTAGAAACTTATTTAAAATCTCACTGATCGCAAACTTTTGACCGGCAGTGTACATGTGTTTCCACTCTTTGATTATCTTGACTCCTCCAATCCTCTAGAGTTGCTGGAATTGCTTTAAAAGTCAATCTGAAAATATAAAAAGACTTATTATTAAATTGCATATATATATGCTTTATCTTCTGTTCGAAAGCACTTATGAAAAATATGGACTTTCCTATTAAAAAATGTGTTCACCTCTTCATATTCCCTTTTGCTGAGCAGAACATTTTGTGTTTTCTTTGTAATATAAATCTTATCAAATACTTAAAATCAATAAAAATCATTGTATTGCATATGGATTTGGATTGATGTATGTTAATACATTAAATGTCTTTGTTGTTTGTCTCTTAGAAGAGACCTGCTGTCTGCAGTATGTCAGTGAAGTTGCACTGTCCATAAAGAAAAGAGTGATCAGCTACAGAAAACAAGAACTGGACGGAAATCAACATCTCAGCTGTTGTGTAAGCAACATCTGTCTGTCCGTCTGTAGATTTCATACTGTGTTTATTGCAATGGTCTCTCCGCAGTTTTTTAATGGAGTTGTCTCTCTGCAGCTTCACATTGGATCATGGCAGGGTGTTTTGCACTGATCCCACAGAAAGTTGGGTCCATGATCTGATGCGGAGGGTGGACGGACTATCAGGAGGGTCGAATGTGAGGAGGAAAGTGCGCAGTGGTGGATCCAGGATTAGAAGATCTGAGCAGACAGATGGGGCACGACAGAGCGCCTGTCAGACCTTCCTTGTTAAATCTGTCAGACCTACTGTTCCTCCTGAACCTTCCAGACATAATGTTTTTCCAGTTCCTCCCAATGCTCGCAGATGTCTAATTCCTCCACGGCCTCCAGTTCCTCCTGTACCTCCCAAACCTCCTGTACCTCCAGTTCCTCCCGTACCTCCCAGACCTCCCAGGCCACAAATGGCACGTTAGATCCAACCGCATTTGCGCCCTCAATCATAGCCCAAAAATGTATGCAAAACTGTAGGTATAGACACAAAGTTAATCAATTAAAAATAGCAGTGCAATAAACAAATTCATGTATTTGTGTATTTATTTCTAGATTTGTTGTGGTTTATGTATTTAATATATTTGTAAATTCAGTCTTATGTATATGGTTATTTAAAAAGATCTACACTGCCACTCAAAAGTTTGAGATCCGTAAGACTTGTAATGTTTTTAAAGAATTCTCTTATGCTCATCAAGGCTGCATTTACTTCAAAAATCAAAAATACAGAAAAAACAGTAATATTGCAAAATGTTATTACAATATAAAATAATGTTTTTTATTTTAATATACTTTAAAATATAATTTATTCCTGTGATGTAAAGCTGAATTTTCATCAGCTGTTACTCTAGTGTTAAGTGTCACATGATCCTTCAGAAATCATTTTAATATAATGATTTATTATTAGAATTTTCAATGTTGGAAACCAAATATTTTTTTTGGAACCTGTGATTCTTTTTTTCAGGATTCTTTGATGAATATTAAGCAGCTATTAAGCAGCACAACTGTTTCCACCACTGATAATAAAGCATATGATTTCTGAAGGACCATGTGACACTTAAAACTGGAGTTACAGCTGATGAAAATTCAGCTTTGCATCACAGGAATAAATTATATTTTAAAGTATATTAAAATAAAAAAGATTATTTTATATTGTAATAAAATGTAGCAATATTACTGTTTTTTTCTGTATTTTTGATCAAATAAACGCAGCCTTGATGAGCATAAGAGACTTCTTTAAAAAACATTACAAGTCTTACTGATTCCAAACTTTTGAGTGGCAGTGTATGTCAAAAACATTAATTTTGGGGGGAGAGCACTTTTAACCTCATGTTTATGTTGTAAGTTGCAGTATCAGCTGGCAATGTTAATGTGTCATTTCCCGAACAATCTCATATGGGGAGCATTAACAATGAACCAGAAAAACTTGAAATGTACCTAGATGACCTCTACATTCAAGGGTTACAGAGGAATGAGTCGAAAATCTGAAATGCATCAAAAAAGAAGAAAAGAGGAATCGTCAAAGGGAAAGACAAGAAAGAGCCGGGAGAGCACCAGAGGATTCTCTTTAAACTAAGGGGAATGATTCGATTGATTAGATGCTGAGAGAATTAATTGCTTTGAATGATTTTTATCTTGAATTAAATTCTGTTGTGAATGATTTGGAAATAGACTTCGAACCACTGCTCTCACCTCTAATAGTTATGAAAATGCAATGTATATGAGCATCTTGAAAGACGTGAGAACAGCTCAAACCAAGTGTTGCTTTTTTGAAGAAGTTGTACTGTCTGGGGAATGCATTTGCAACACATTTGCAGATGAATCTCCTAAAACAGGCTGATTGCTATGTTTTATTTCTCACTTTACTATATAGAAGTGTTGTTTTTTGGCTCAGAAAGTGTGAAAAAGCCCTATAAGGATATGTGGTTTGCTTAAACTACTGTAGGTGTTATAACCAAAATAAGAATAGGCTTGCTTGCTTATGCAGAAGTTACTGTAGTTTTACATTTTTAACTTTTGATACTCTGAGAAACTGAGCTAGAGTGGAGGTCACACATATCCTGTGCCTAAGATTACCATGGCAACCAGGGGACTTCCTCACAGAGAGTAATATGTGTATGTATTTACCAAATGCTTGACTTATATGGAAGTAAAAGGAGGAGACTTTTTAATGTTTATGCAAGACTATATAATGACAGTTATTGATCGGCCTCCTCGCCACAACTCGGGTGAAGACTAAACCGAAACCATGAGTGATTTATTTCTTATAACCTATTATCTGAACCTGAAAGAAATTTCTACCAAGCTCTGACCGAACCTGACTGATCTGGTTAGGACATCAACAGGGAATATTGAACGGCTGACCACGCACTCTAGCTAACAGGTGAGAGCCATTTCAGTAACAATGGAGTTGGCTTTTTGTGATAGTCAAAATGTGGTTAACATAGTTCAGTACCCGGATCGATTATTCTCTATGAATACAACAAAGTATAAGAGAGAATTTAATACATTTTCAGGCCATTCAGAAGAGGATCAGTAAGATTTTTAACGCTTTTGAAACAAGTCTCTTCTTAACTGATCAATACAAATACACTGAATACAGTAAATCTGCAGTTTAAAAAAACTGAATATATACAAAAATTTTTCCTCTCATGCTAAAGCTCCAGTTACTCCAGCTTTCAGTGTCATGTGATCCTTCAGAAATCATGCTGATTGCTGCTCAAGAAATATTTTTTCTTATTATTATAGCTGAAAATGGTTGTGGTGCTCAAAAAAATGTGTAGATGTGTTGAAATGTAAATATTAAATGGAAAACAGAAATGTGCATTTAGAGTGTTTAAAATAGAAAACTTAACATTATTAATGTTTTTACTTGCATTTTATTTATTTTTTTATTGCACACACTGCATTTATATTGCACATGCACAGGGAACATACCAACCACACTGACATACAAAAAAGCAAGATTTGAAATTTAATGAACTATGATATAAATCAGGACAGGACAATAGTAAAAGTTTTAAGTAAAAAAAAAAAAAAAAAAAAAATTTACAGAAAAGTATGCTATTTTTTAGTTATTTTAGATCTTGCGATTTTGTTTACCAAAAGTCTAAATTGAACCTAAAAACCATTGTCACCTATGGCTGCTACACTGTAAAAAATTGCTGTGCCCATTTTACTTAATAAAATCGAGGCAACTATTTGCATTAGCCTTTTACGTATTTTGAACTTAATTTATTCTTGTTTGTTCTATTAGACTTTACATGTTTCCAACTTAAACTCTTAAGTAACGGAAACTCAATTTTTTCAGTTTACAATATATAGTTTTAAGTTCATAAAATAAGCCATATTTTTGTGTTTTAAAGATATTAAAACACAAAAATATGGCTTGATATTAAAGCATTCCAACTTAATCTGCTCATTTTTTGTTTATTTTTTACCTCTTATTTGGTGCCGCTGGCCTCTGACAGAGAAGATTCATAACGGAGACACGGCTGATATCAAACTCCTTAAAAAGAAAAATAAAGTGATTACCACATGGCACTTTCCCCAAACTCCCATATAATGTTAGCCAAACTCGCACACTTAAATGTCTCCGCTCACTCCACCTGTTCAGTCATTTGTAACGTTAAACGCTTACGAAACTACTTTTGAAAGATATATTTCATATTATTTTAACAGATAATTAAGTAAAACAGTCGAATAACTTTATTAGTTTACTTGGTGATATTTAAAGCATTCGACAATTAATCTGCTAATATGTGATTTAATTCCTACCTTTTCAGCACCCTTTGGATTGATAGCCATTGAGAAAAATGCAGTCCTTCTCAATACCGCGGTCAAGTGAGCTGTCATCTGCAAACACCCGGTCAAGCCAGCCGCCATCTGGATTCTTCTGCACGTCTATTAGTGGAATTACGGTACGGAGAGACACAAAGCGGCAGAAAACTGACGAACATCTATATTTCAGCAGTTAAAAATTCTGTTAAAATATATTCTGAATAACACTGAATATTTGCTCCTTTTTTCTACATGCATTATTAATTTTTCTTCAGAGTTACCATGAACATTTCAATAAATTCTTTTTCTGAATGACCATGTCTCTATCTGTGTCAACTTGCACGAGGTTTTAGTGTAGAATTTTACAGAAAATGAATGGCAGTCTGTCACAATGCATTATATAGCACTGATCAATTCTTCACATTTATACAGGCATTATTCAAATTCCTTCAGAGTTAACAGGAAAATTTCTATCCATACTTCTTCAGAATGATGAAGACTTTGTCTGTTTCAAGTTTCACAAGGTTTGAGTGTAGAACTGTAGAGAAAATGAATGGCAAATCTGACACAATGCATTATATAGCACTGATCGATGCTTCACATTCATATAGGCATTATTCAAATTTCGGAAGGAAATTTCTATTCATACTTCTTCAGAATGCCCAAGACTCTGTCTGTGTCAGCTTTCAGAAAATGAAAAGCAAAGTCTGTCACGTAGCACTGACCATTCTTTGACATTTATACAGGCATTATTTAAATTCCTTACATCCATTTACATTTCGTCATTTAGCAGACGCTTTATCCAAAGCGACTTACAAATGAGGACAATGGAAGCAATCAAAATCAACAAAAGAGCAATGAAATGTAAGTGCTAAGTCTCAGGTTTTTTTTTTTTATATAAAAAAATAAAATTAAAAGAGACAAAACAGAAAAGGAATAGCAGGCAAATATTAGACGCATTTTTTTTTACTTTGCTTTTTGTTAATTGTAAAATAAATAAAAAGAAAACAGATACAATACAAAAAGAACAGAGAAGATAGTGAGCTAGAGATTTTTGTAAGAAAACAAGCAGTTAGTAAATTATATTTATATACAGTGCTGCTTGAAAGTTTGTGAACACTTTAGAATTTTCTATATTTAAAAAATATAAAATATGACCAAAAATTTCATCAGATTTTCACACAAGTTCTAAAATTTGACAAAGAGAACCCAATCAAACAAATTAGATGAAAATATATACTTTGTAATTTATTTATTATGAAAAATGATCCAATTTTAAATATTTGTGAGTTGCAAAAAGTACAAAAATGTTACAAAACCATCTCTAAAGAGTTTGGACTTCACAAATCCACAGTCAGACAGATTGTGTACAAATGGAGGAATTCAAGACCACAGTTACCCTCCCCAGAAGTGGTCAACCAACAAAGATCACTCCAAAGCAAGATGTATAAAAGTTTCAAAGGTTGCAAAGAACCCCAGGATAATTTCTAAGCAACTAAAGGCCTTTCTCACATTGGTTAATGTTGAATCATCAGGAGAACAATGATCAACCATGGTGTTCATGGTAGGGTTGCAAGGAGAAAGCCACAACTCTCCAGAAATATAATTTTTGGTTTAAATGAGAAGTGTTACGTTTGGAGAAAGAAAAACACTGCATTCCAGCATAAGAAGAACCTTATCCTATCTGTGAAACATGGTGGTGGTAGTATCATTGTCTGGGCCTGTTTTGCTAAATCTGAGCCAGGACGACTTGCCATCATTGACGGAACAAAAAGGAAAATGTCAGGACATCTGTCCATGAACTAAAATCTAATGAGAAAGTGGGTCATGCAGCAAGACGATGACCCCAAGCGCACAAGTCATTCTAACAAAAAATGGTTAAACAAGAACAAAGTTAATGTTTTGGAACGACTGAGTCAAAGTTCAGACCTTAATCTAATTGAAATGTTGTGGAAGGACCTTAAGCAAGCAGTTCTCAGGAGAAAACCCACAAACATCACAGGGTTCAAGTGTTTCTGTACTAAAAAATGGGCTACAAGTCGCTGTGCAGGACTGATCAGCAGTTACAAAAAATGTTACCTGCAGTTATTGCTTCAAAAAAGGGTCACATCAGATACTGAAAGCAAAGATTCACATACTTTTGTATCTCGAAAATATTTAACACTGGATAATTTTTCTCAATAACTAAATGACAAAGTATATTTTTTTGTCTTGTTTGTTTGATTGGATTGTCTTTGTCAACTTTAAGGACTTTGAAGAAACGCTGAAGAAATTTTAATAATGCATGTAGAAAAAAGGAGCAAACATTCAGCGTTAGAATATATTTTAACAGATTATTTTTCTAGAAAACTCCACAGTATAATATATTCAAATGTAATATAATTATATCTTCTATAATGTACAATATAAATGCGTTTTCGAAGTACTTTTTCCCTGTTTTCGGGCACATTTAATTTTTAACTGCTGAAATATAGATGTTCGTCAGCTTTTGGCCGCTTTGTGTCTCCGTACCATAATTCCACTAATAGACATGCAGAAGAATCCAGATGGCGGCTGGCTTGACCAGGTGTTCGCAGATCCTCCTCCAAGTATAAGTCTAGTCTAGAGAATCATGAGACATGTTGTACTTCCTTGTATGGATGTGATGTTTTATCTTTTCATATTTCTGCTGACAACTAATATTTTCACTTCCCTGTATCTATTTTATACACTGACCAAAATTATAAATGCAGCACTTTTCTGTTCGCCCCCATTTTTCATGAGCTGAACTCAAAGATCTAAGACTTTTTCTATGTACGCAAAAGGCCTATATTGTTCACAAATCTGTCTAAATCTGTTAGTGAGCACTTCTTCTTTGCAGAGATAATCCATCCACCTTACAGGTGTGGCATATCAAGATGCTGATTAGACAGCAGGATTATTGCACATGTGTGCCTTAGGCTGGCCACAATAAAAGGACACTCTAAAACAGGGGTGGGCAATTAATTTTCGCAAGGGGCCACATGAGGGCCGGACCAATACACTTAACTCAGTTCTGCCCAATATATGTTATATCTCTTTATAAAAAAAAAAAAAAAAAAAAAAAACATTAAAAGAAACATTACAATCAAACAATGAAAATGTGGAGCACATATTTATATTACTATTTAATGAACATTAACAAAAACAGTTTAAAAAAATATTGCAGTTTTCAAAAACTACCATCACAGCTTTGTACAAAAAAAGCAAGTATTACAAGGATTAGCATGACGCAGTTTCAGCGTTATGGCCGTGACATTTGCAGTCAAAACCTGAAACATAAATTCTCATAGAATGTATTCATTACCAATAACTTGTACAATCTATTTATATTTTTCTAAAACCCTGAGAAAAGTATCAGTATAAAAGCAACAATATCTGCCGAATGGAGAAAGGTTGGCAATTCACAACACATAGGCTATATTCCTTTTTTGTTTTCTTCAAGAAATTTGTTTTTTGTTTCTGAGGAAAATATCGAATTTATCCGACTACGGAAATCCGTATGAAATGCTTTAAAAACAGAGATGCCTTTAGACAGAAATGCAACCTTCATACAGATTACATAATCAGGGGGTATTTGATTTCGTTTTGAATTTGTTCGTTTTAAAGTAGATGTAGGGACCCCTAAAACATGCTTGGGTTTTAATGATGCAGAATATTAAAATGTATGTATTTTATTTTTGTTTATTTTTTAACACATGCGTCAGCATTATTCCATTGTTCAGATGTTTTTATTTATATCCACTGACATATGTTTAATTCAAGTGTATTATTGTGGACCAATGACTGCTGAGCATCTGTAAGGTTGCGTCGTAACGTGAGCTACACAAGGAAGAAGGGGGAGGAGCATCGCACATGGCAAGGAGAGGCTGCATGTGAACCGTGTGCATGAAATTCTGTGTCGTCGTCGTCATTTTGGAGACCCACTATATTTGTAGTATAAGGCCCAAAGTGTAAGGGAACAACCCTCGTTTATTTGGTTTGTTTGTTTAAGAATTTTTTCTTTTCCCTGTTGTTTAATTTGCAATCGTTGAGTCACCCCGTGTGTGCCGACAACAAGAGACAATCACAGACGCGAAAAGTGACTGCGTTGATAAAGCTCGTCGTGGACTCGCGGTGCTGAGTTTGTTCTGGACTGGACACGTATGGTTTCATCGTGGGACTTGGATTGGTGATGTGTGCTAGGTCTGAACGAGACTGAAAGCAGTGAGTTTGTGTCATGATTGATTTCAACATTGCCCCTTTATCGTCGGAAGGATTCCTTTTTGAGCCTTATTGTCTGTGAACGATTATTCTGAACTCTTCAGCTGTTATGTGCACCAACGAACTGGGCCCCAACGTGAAAGTACGCGTACATTTGTGACTGTGTTACTGATTCATACCAAGTTTGCATACGGGACTGAAAGAGACATTATACAATTTTGGACCCTGGGTTTTTTTTCTTTCTGATAAGTGTGACATTGAATTTGTGTTTCTTGTTTCTGAGGTGTTCAACCTAAGCAAGTTTGTGAATTCTCATCTCGTTTTGATTTGAGGTTAAAAAGTAAGGGAAACAAGGTTAAAGAGTATAGTAACAGACAAATAACAATCTTGAGACACAGAAGGTGATACAAATCTTTTATTTACTTAAAACCATTCATTCATATACCCTTGGGTAAAAGAGTTTATCTTTATCTGTGAATTTTCTATTTTTCATAAATTTATATTGTTTATTTGTTTCACTCTTTATTGTTTTCCCAAAAGAAAAAAGTCGTCCTATTAGCGTACAAATAAACCTTTGTTATTTCTTTCTCCTCATAATTTGGTATTTCATTGTTTTTTTTCAATAGATAATTCATTCAACAAAGTTACAAATTCTGAGGAAAATATAAATCAGAAATGTTTTAAATAATTCATTTTTTTTAGTGATTGCTGAGTGATATATTGTACAAAGGAAAAAAGTAAATAACAACGGTTTTAAAGTTAAAGACAAAAACACTATCCAAATTCACCATTCAACTGCCGGGAAACCAGGTTTCTTATTTAAGCCAGTATTTAAATTAACCCCTAGGGTTAAGAAAAGGGTTACAGACATTTTAAACTTTCTATATTTCTCACATATGTGAGACAGTCATACGATGAGTTTCAGTTCTTTATTTGTGACACGCTTCAGAGACAGATGGGAAAAAGCGCGTCCTGTTTGTTCTTATTACTCTACAAAAGCAAAGTTTCTTGTTATTATGAGTTTACAGAAATAAAATTAGTTTCATTATCAGGAAAAATGCAAGTGATCGCGCGGACCCTTCTCTGCCATTCATTAGGGCTATTTGACGTTTCAAAATCATTGTACCAACTGATGCCGCTTGTTGATCATTATTAGTTGTTGTCCATCAAGATGTGGCTTTTAAAAAAATAAAATCTGTTTTAAAAATGCTAGCCTATGCGAATAAGACTGCAGTTTCACATTTTGCATCTGCTTAACAAAGTACATTATTTTTAACATACGAAATAAGACCAAACAAGATGTGTAATGAAGAAAAATATTTAGATACAAATAAGAAAAAAGAAAGAAAAAAAGAAGAATCTCTTACGGCTAACGGCAAACTCACATTTCTTGAAAGCTATATGATCACGAACACATTTGAGATATGGTTACATGAACGGACGTAATCGTTAATAATAATAATGATAATAGCACTCTGAAAATAAAAGCAGTGCGGTTGTATTTTGTGCACATAATTACACCTATTTGCGATTGACTTTTAATGCACCAATTACCTCACGTGAGCCGGTCAAGTATAGACAGAGGGCAGGATGTGGCCCGGGGGCCATACAATGCCAAGGTCTGCTCTAAAATATGCAGTTTTATCACACAGCACAATGCCACAGATGTTGCAAGTTTTGAGGAAGTGTGCCATTGGCATGCTGACTGCAGGAATGTCCATCAGAGCTGTTGCCCGTGCATTGAATGTTCATTTGTCTACCATAAGCGTCTCCAAAGGCGTTTCAGAGAATTTGGCAGTACATCTAACTGGCCTCACAACCTCAGACCATGTATAACCACACCAGCCCAGGACCTCCACATCCAGCATCATCTGAGACCAGCCACCCAGACAGCTGCTGTAAAAATCAGTTTGCATAACCAAAGAATTTCTGCACAAACTGTCAGAAGCCGTCTCAGGGAAGCTCATCTGCATGCTCGTCATCCTCACTGGGGTCTCGACCTGACTGCAGCTCGTCGTCGTAACCGACTTGAGTGGGTGCACTTTTGGACGTTTTCACTGTACAGGGCAGATGGCAGACAGCGTGTGTAGCGGTTGTTCCTCTGCGTTGTGTTGATTTTTGTGAATAAAGAACTTTTCACACAAAACTGGTGTTGTTACGGGTGATTTAATCTTAGTGCCTGAGTAGTAAAACACATAAACATACAGGCACTGTTATCTGCAATGCTTCCTCTGCAATGCCTCACTCCTCTAATGGCATTGCCGGAAAGAGAGAGCACAAGTCACAACACACATTTACATTATATGTAATAATATTAATAGTATAAACAATAATATCAATAATATTTAATAATGATGATACTAATGATACTAAGCGAAATTTGTAAGCATTTTTACATTCAAATAATTCAAAACATACAGGCACTGTTATCTGCAATGCTTGCTCTGCAATGCTTGTTAACCACAAAGTATAAGTTAAGTGCACCAGGTAGTTAATTTCTGAATACACAGCATCTCACTTTTTAATATAATATCCATTATCTTTATAAAATAGAATATCTCTTTATATACATATGTCTGTATATCATTAAAGACATTATTAGCTGCTTAGCCGCTAACACATCTTTCGCACGTGCTGCACACACTGCAAGGCCATTACACGCAGCTCGCTATTCACCCGATAACAGCAATCAAACTTCATTTAACACATTGATAACTCGAAATAACGGTTTGACATAACATCAAAAAGAATACATTCTCACATTTGATCATTTAAACATGAAGTGAACATTTATAAAAATCGTACCTCTCTCCTCTAATGGCATTGCCGGAAACAGAACGAACCTAGATTGCGCTGCGATTTCCTTCTTTCAATTACGTATGACGTTAGCCAACGTGCATACTGTGACCATAACCTTTGATAACAGCGCACAATCTTCTTTCAAAATAAAATACCCCATAACAGATAATTAAAATAAAATAAAGTACCATAAATAAATAAAATGAATAATCTGGTGTAACAACATATCCCTGTTACATGTGTATGGTGTTGTGTGGGTGAGCGGTTTGCTAAAGTCAATGTTGTGGATCGAGTGGCCCATGGTGGCGGTGGGGTTATGGTGTGGGCAGGCGTATATTATGGACAACGAACACAGGTGCATTTTGTTGATGGCATTTTGAATGCACAGAGATACCGTGATGAGATCCTGAGGCCCATTGTTGTGCCATTCATCCACGACCATCACTTCATGTTGCAAGGATCTATACACAATCCCTGGAAGCTGAAAACATCCCAGTTCTTGCATGGCCAGCATACTCACCGGGCATGTCACCCATTGAGCATGTTTGGGATGCTCTGGATCGGTGTATATGACAGTGTGTTCCGGTTCCTGCCAATATCCAGCAACTTCGCACAGCCATTGAGGAGGAGTGGACCAACATTCTACAGGCCACAATCAACAACCTGATCAACTCTATGCGAAGGAGATGTGTTGCACTGTGTGAGGCAAATGGTGGTCACACCAGATACTGGCTGGTTTTCAGACCCCCCTCCCCCCAATACAGTAAAACTGCAGATTTTAGAGTGTCCTTTTATTGTGGCCAGCCTAAGGCACACCTGTGCAATAATCATACTGTCTAATCAGCATCTTGATATGCCACACCTGTGAGGTGGATGGATTATCTCGGCAAAGGAGAAGTGCTCACTAACACAGATTTAGACAGATTTGTGAACAAAATTTAAGAGAAATAGGCCTTTTGTGTACATAGAAAAAGTCTTAGATCTTTGAGTTCAGCTCATGAAAAATGGGGGCAAAAACAAAAGTGTATATATTTAAAGCCTCTCTTAATAAAGCACCTTCGAGTGAATTGCACTTTTGCAATTGCACTGTGTGTGGTAATTTCATTCACTGGTCCAGGATCCTGACTCTGTGCTCCATCACTCAACATTTAATTCTAAAAAACATGTGTTTGCAACAAACTGATCTTAAGTATGTTACACAAATTATCGAAGTAAATCACCATACATAGTTTTAATTGTTGAAAATATTGATATTTTCTTGTAACAATTACAACATTTTTCTCAGTGTATGATGAACTTAGGCTTTGGATACTTTTGGGAAATGCAGCACATTGCAGATGTTACAAAGCTCAAGTTCCAACATTTCTGAAAATCCTTTAACCTTGTAACATCTGCATCAGTTTCATTCCTTTCTGTTTGATTCTTTCTTATATATATGTGTGTGTGTGTGTGTGTGTGTGTGTGTGATAGACCATTGCAGCTGATTTCTATGAGTATGTTTTGTTGCCTGGATTTTAATAACCATGAAATTAAATTATATGCAACAAGAAAAGAGAAAATTAGTACAAAACAATGTAAGACACATAGAGAGAGCATTCATTTAACTGCATTTCTCATACTATCTGTTAAGCTATTCGTCAGTATTCCCATTTGTCTCATTATGTTCATTTTAAAGAGACTGAATAACACCAAAAGTGTTTTGCATGTGTTCAGTGAAACAAAATGTTTATCATAAACTAGTGCTATGACGAGTGTAAGCGAGTATTTCTAGTTTAAATAGATTTTATTCATGTGCGGTTTTCGCCCTTCTGCAAGGTCTGCTCTTTTGTAAGACATTTCCCCACAACTTTCACATTTTTTTGAATTGTACAGTATGAATTGAGAAGAAAATTGGAAAACATGGTGCAGGAAGTCTTACATCTTATATGACTTCCTCTATAAATGGTGAAGTGAAATTGGTGGTTCATATTTCTGTCTCTACTTTGATATACATCAGTGTGCACCAGATTGTCTGGAAAATTGTACATCTGTAACAAACAACAACTGTAGGACAGGGACTTGGTTCTTTCAGCTGTTGTTGACGGGAATTCGAGATGTGAGCGTTGCCCTCAAATATATTTCAGAATTTTGACGTAATTTGTCAGAATTTTCACATTATTGTAAGACACAATACATCAGTGAAGCAGGTCTTGATTTTCTTTCTTTTTACAGAAGAATTGCAATCATGCGGTTCAAGGTTCTCTTCTTCTTCATCATCCTCCTGGGCTTCTTCTACTTCATACTGGCACAAGGTAAACACCACATGTGATAATGATACAGCTTTTGTAGCTGTTGTACTGTTGTAATGTTATTGTTGTATTCTTGTTATAGACTGCCTTATGCAGAAAATGATTCTATCAATCACAGTGTTACAGTTCAAAAAAACATACTGGAACATACTGGGCTGTGTTTCCCAAAAGCATTGTAAGCCTACACAGCCCTGGGCAATAAAGTAGTTATATTGCATTATGGGCAGGTTAAGTTTACCAACTAAAACCAAAAAGAGCATTATTGTTACTGTAAACCAAACTGGTAACACTTTAAATAGGGTTGTATTAGTTAACGTTAATGCATTAGTTAATATGAACACATCTGTTCAGCATTACTTAATTTTTTGATTCATTTATAATTTCTTTCACATTAACAGCTTAATTAGTTAATGCTAAAATAAATTAAGTAATGCTGAACATATATGTTGTTCATTGTTAGTTCATTTTAATTAATGCGTTAACTAACGTTAGCTAATAGAAACTCTAACTGAAATAAAAGTTTTTAAAAAAGTTATGTTTTTTTTTTTATTTTAGCTAGTTACCAAGGCTACAGTTTAACTTGGTGTACTAAATGACTAAAATTAAAATAACTAAAACTGAAAATCTATATAGATACATTTTACAAAAGGAAAATAGTAATAACAATAAAAAGACAAAATTCTAAATTCTAATTTTAAAAATGTAACTAAAATAGAAACTATAAAATATAATGAATTCAAAATATTAGTAGTATCTTAGTGATACTACATGCCACTTGTTTTGAGGTCATTGCATGTTAATATCTTTAATATCTTTGTCTCTTAGATGAGCAACGATGCATGCATTATGTCCAAAGAGTTAAACTTTCCAAGAAACTAATAGTATTTATCGGCAAGAAACTATTAGTTATTTATTTATTTATCCTTTATTTAGCCAGGAGAATTCCATTGAGACTTCACAGTCTCTTCTTCCAGGGAGACCTTGTCAAACTATGAAAGTATTTTATTAATATAAATGATGAAATTATATAAATAATTCTCAATTGGAGACCACTTTAAATTAAATTAAATTTTATTTAATTTAAAAATTATTATTAAATTAAAAATAAAATAAAATAAAATAAAATAAAATAAATGATGATAACCCTAGTAAAAACTGGCACGTCACTTGAGACTTACTGATATAAAAATTATAATTAAACTTTATTTGGAGTACTATTTGTGCACAATGCACATTTCTTAATATTAACCCTAAAATATGTTTTAATGTCACTATTGATGAGGATTGTATGATCTTTATATAATATCGGTCTTTAAATGTGAAATATTTAAAGTGTACCTAAAGTATACTTGCAATAGTTCCACTTTAGCACGATAAATTATACTTAAGTATATCTTTAATTGGACTTCAGCACTGCTTCCACACAATTAAAGTGCATTAAGTACAAAATTAGTTGTTCCAATTTAGCAGGCTTTAAATATATCAGTTTAGTACACAATTTAGTATACAATTGTAAAAGTACAATTGCAGGCAGTGTTGCCAGGTTTTCATAACAAAGCCCGCCCAATTGCTACTTAAAACTAGCCCAAAAGTAGCCCAATCGCGTTTTGAGGTGGTCCCCCATTAAAAATTGTTCCCCTGGTAAAATTAGCATTACAGGGGCTGAATACGTCATTGGGGTTGCTTCAACCCGTGGACATTAAAAAACAACCTGCGGCAATAGTGTTAAAGTAGTCCAATTCTGCATGAAAACCACTGACTTGGCAACACTGATTGCAGGGTATTTTTATTAAGTGTGTATATGTAAATGTATTTATAGTATACTTAGCATGAAATAAATGTATTTTAAATACATTTTAGTATATTTATTTTTCACTAGGGAAGAAATGGACAATGTAATGATGTTTTAAAAATCAGTCTTGCTGTTGATGAACATTTTGTATTGTCTTCTTTCCAACATGTGTGTAGCATATTTTAAATAGTCACTGAATTTACTTCCACTTCTGTGAAAATCGTCTGAGGGGCTCTGCTAGCAATAGGCTACTTATTATGATGAGCATCTGTTGGTTTTCCATCTTTCTGTCAGTGTGCATGGGTGATACGTGACAGGAGCACAAACTTTAGTAAATAGTGTTGCGTGATTCATTTGAATACTCTCCTCCCATAAATTTTGCATCTGAAAGAGAAACTCCTACAAATGCATATTCAATAAGGTCAGGCGCAAAAATGACTGTGTCTATGCCTTTTCAGTGCTAATTCTTCACTGCGCGTCTTTAGCAAATCCAGGCAATATCTAGGTTTGTGCTGGCGCAAGTTTTAGAAAATCTGGCCCTTAGTGTCTTCTTGTGTTTATAATGTGTCTCTTAGATGAAACCTGCTGTCTGCGGTGTGTCAAAAGAGTTAGACTGTCCATTAAAAACAGAGTGACCAGTTACAGAGAACAAGACCTGGATGGAGGCTGCAAACTCCCAGCGATTGTGTAAGTAATCTATTTAAATCTGTCTGTTTGTAGATTAGAACTTTGAAAGTGGTATGAAACTTGAAACAAAAAAAAAAAACTTTTTATTCAGATTGTTACACAGATAATGTAATTTGTTTATTTGAAATTAGAATTTGACCCCACAGTAGGGAAAAACTTCAAAGTGTCAATTATTCATACAAAATTTAATGATACTCATATTCATGGATATTTGGGAAGTGTTTCCAATGAATTTTTGCACACAGAGTAAAATAATTACTAAATAAATGGATTGACTGGAGAGGAATAGAGAGACAGTACACATATTGATGCAATACAATGCCTTAAACTGCAGTGAATATAAGCTCGTTTTTGAATCTTTCTGACATCACAGTTAATGATGGTTAATATAATTGTCTCTCTGCAGATTCATATTGGATAATGACCGTGAGTTCTGTGCTGATCCCAATGAAACATGGGTCAGTGAACTCATGCAGAGGGTGAACAGACTGCCAGATTCATGGTCTGTGTGGCAAACATCTGAAATGCCTCGAACGTCTGAAATGCCTCAAACACCGGATATGCCACATACTTCTGAAATTCCTCAAACTTCTGAAATTCCTCAAACTTCCGAAATGCCTCAAACATCTGAAATGCCTCATACTTCTGAAATTCCTCAAACTTCTGAAATTCCTCAAACCTCTGAAATGCCTCAAACATCTGAAATGCCTCATACTTCTGAAATTCCTCAAACATCTGAAATTCCTCAAACCTCTGAAATTCCTCAAACATCTGAAATGCCTCAAACTTCTGAAATTCCTCAAACCTCTGAAATTCCTCAAACCTCTGAAATGCCTCCAACACCGGAAATGCCTCAAACATCTGAAATTCCTCATACTTCTGAAATTCCTCAAACATCTGAAATGCCTCAAACCTCTGAAATGCCTCAAACATCTGAAATGCCTCAAACTTCTGAAATTCCTCAAACATCTGAAATTCCTCAAACCTCTGAAATTCCTCAAACATCTGAAATGCCTCAAACTTCTGAAATTCCTCAAACCTCTGAAATTTCCTCAAACCTCTGAAATGCCTCAAACACCTGAAATGCCTCAAACATCTGAAATGCCTCATACTTCTGAAATGCCTCAAATGCCTCACATCTGAAATGCCTCAAACCCCTCTGAAATCAAACCTCTGAAATGCCTCAAACCTCTGAAATGCCTCATTCTTCTGAAAATCCTCAAACAACGGAAATGCCTCAAACTTCTGAAATGCCTCGAACATCTGAAAATCCTCAAACACCGGAAATGCCTCAAACCTCTGAAATGCCTCAAACACCTGAAATGCCTCAAACTTCTGAAATTCCTCAAACCTCTGAAATGCCTCAAACATCTGAAATGCCTCAAACATCTGAAATGCCTCATACTTCTGAAATTCCTCAAACCTCTGAAATGCCTCCAACACTGGAAATGCCTCATACTTCTGAAATTCCTCAAACCTCTGAAATGCCTCAAACATCTGAAATGCCTCATACTTCTGAAATTCCTCAAACATATAAAATTCCTCAAACCTCTGAAATTCCTCAAACATCTGAAATGCCACATACTTCTGAAATTCCTCAAACCTCTGAAATTTCTCAAACCTCTGAAATCCCTCCAACACCGGAAATGCCTCAAACATCTGAAATGCCTCATACTTCTGAAATGCCTCAAACATCTGAAATGCCTCAAACCCCTGAAATGCCTCAAACCTCTGAAATGCCTCATTCTTCTGAAAATCCTCAAACAACGGAAATGCCTCAAACTTCTGAAATGCCTCGAACATCTGAAAATCCTCAAACACCGGAAATGCCTCAAACCTCTGAAATGCCTCAAACACCGGAAATGCCTCAAACTTCTGAAATTCCTCAAACCTCTGAAATGCCTCAAACATCTGAAATACCTCAAACCTCTGAAATGCCTCATTCTTCTAAAATTCCTCAAACCTCTGAAATGCCTCCAACACTGGAAATGCCTCATACTTCTGAAATTCCTCAAACCTCTGAAATGCCTCAAACACCTGAAATGCCTCATACTTCTGAAATTCCTCAAACATCTGAAATGCCTCAAACTTCTGAAATGCCTCAAACTTCTGAAATTCCTCAAACTTCTGAAATTCCTCAAACTTCTGAAATTCCTCAAACATCTGAAATGCCTCATACTTCTGAAATTCCTCAAACTTCTGAAATTCCTCAAACCTCTGAAATGCCTCAAACACCGGAAATGCCTCAAACATCTGAAATTCCTCCAACACCGGAAATGCCTCAAACATCTGAAACGCCTCAAACGTCTGAAAATCCTCAAACACCGGAAATGCCTCAAACACCGGAAATGCCTCGAACATCTGAAATGCCTCAAACACTGGAAATGCCTCGAACATCTGAAATGCCTCAAACACCGGAAATGCCTCAAACATCTGAAATTCCTCAAATATCTGAAATGCCTCATACTTCTGAAATGCCTCAAACTCCTGAAATTCCTCAAACTTCTGAAAATCCTCAAACACCGGAAATGCCTCAAACCTCCGAAATGCCTCGAACATCTGAAATGCCTCAAACACCGGAAATGCCTCAAACTTCTGAAATTCCTCAAACATCTGAAATGCCTCAAACTTCTGAAATTCCTCAAACATCTGAAATGCCTCAAACACCGGAAATGCCTCAAACATCTGAAATGCCTCATACTTCTGAAATTCCTCAAACCTCTGAAATGCCTCAAACATCTGAAATGCCTCAAACTCCTGAAATTCCTCAAACTTCTGAAATTCCTCAAACCTCTGAAATTCCTCAAACTTCTGAAATTCCTCAAACTTCTGAAATTCCTCAAACCTCTGAAATGCCTCAAACTTCTGAAATGCCTCAAACTTCTGAAATTCCTCAAACTTCTGAAATTCCTCAAACCTCTGAAATTGCCTCAAACATCTGAAATGCCTCATACTTCTGAAATTCCTCAAACTTCTGAAATTCCTCAAACCTCTGAAATGCCTCAAACATCTGAAATGCCTCATACTTCTGAAATTCCTCAAACTTCTGAAATGCCTCAAACATCTGAAATGCCTCAAACACCGGAAATGCCTCAAACTTCTGAAATTCCTCAAACATCTGAAATGCCTCAAACTTCTGAAATGCCTCAAACTCCTGAAATTCCTCAAACTTCTGAAATTCCTCAAACCTCTGAAATGCCTCATACTTCTGAAATTCCTCAAACTCCTGAAATTCCTCAAACTTCTGAAATTCCTCAAACCTCTGAAATGCCTCAAACTTCTGAAATTCCTCAAACTTCTGAAATTCCTCAAACCTTTGAAATGCCTCCAACACCTGAAATGCCTCATACTTCTGAAATTCCTCAAACTTCTGAAATTCCTCAAACCTCTGAAATGCCTCAAACATCTGAAATGCCTCATACTTCTGAAATTCCTCAAACACCGGAAATGCCTCAAACATCTGAAATGCCTCAAACATCTGAAATGCCTCAAACTTCTGAAATTCCTCAAACATCTGAAATGCCTCAAACTTCTGAAATGCCTCAAACTCCTGAAATTCCTCAAACTTCTGAAATTCCTCAAACATCTGAAATGCCTCAAACATCTGAAATGCCTCATACTTCTGAAATTCCTCAAACTTCTGAAATTCCTCAAACCTCTGAAATGCCTCAAACACCGGAAATGCCTCAAACATCTGAAATGCCTCATACTTCTGAAATTCCTCAAACCTCTGAAATGCCTCAAACATCTGAAATGCCTCATACTTCTGAAATTCCTCAAACGTCTGAAAATCCTCAAACACCGGAAATGCATCAAACCTCTGAAATGCCTCGAACATCTGATATGCCTCAAACACCGGAAATGCCTCAAACATCTGAAATTCCTCAAACCTCTGAAATGCCTCAAACTTCTGAAATGCCTCAAACTTCTGAAATTCCTCAAACTTCTGAAAATCCTCAAACAAAATGCCTCAAACATCTGAAATGCCTCAAACATCTGAAATGCCTCAAACACCTGAAATGCCTCAAACTTCTGAAATTCCTCAAAATGCCTCAAACATCTGAAATGCCTCAAACTTCTGAAATGCCTCAAACTTCTGAAATTCCTCAAACTTCTGAAATGCCTCAAACATCTGAAATGCCTCAAACTTCTGAAATGCCTCAAACTCCTGAAATTCCTCAAACATCTGAAATGCCACAAACTTCTGAAATTCCTCAAACTTCTGAAATTCCTCAAACCTCTGAAATGCCTCCAACACCGGAAATGCCTCATACTTCTGAAATTCCTCAAACGTCTGAAAATCCTCCAACACCGGAAATGCCTCAAACCTCTGAAATTCCTCAAACATCTGAAATGCCTCATACTTCTGAAATGCCTCAAACTCCTGAAATTCCTCAAACTCCTGAAATTCCTCAAACATCTGAAATGCCTCATACTTCTGAAATTCCTCAAACTTCTGAAATTCCTCAAACCTCTGAAATGCCTCAAACACCTGAAATGCCTCAAACATCTGAAATGCCTCAAACTTCTGAAATGCCTCAAACATCTGAAATGCCTCAAACCTCTGAAATTCCTCAAACATCTGAAATTCCTCAAACCTCTGAAATTCCTCAAACCTCTGAAATGTCTCAAACATCTGAAATGCCTCAAACACCGGAAATGCCTCAAACTTCTGAAATTCCTCAAACATCTGAAATTCCTCATACTTCTGAAATGCCTCAAACTCCTGAAATTCCTCAAACTTCTGAAATTCCTCAAACCTCTGAAATGCCTCATACTTCTGAAATTCCTCAAACTTCTGAAATTCCTCAAACCTCTGAAATGCCTCAAACATCTGAAATGCCTCAAACTTCTGAAATTCCTCAAACTTCTGAAATTCCTCAAACCTCTGAAATGCCTCAAACATCTGAAATGCCTCATACTTCTGAAATTCCTCAAACTTCTGAAATTCCTCAAACCTCTGAAATGCCTCAAACATCTGAAATGCCTCATACTTCTGAAATTCCTCAAACTTCTGAAATTCCTCAAACCTCTGAAATGCCTCAACACTGAAATGCCTCATACTTCTGAAATTCCTCAAACCTCTGAAATGCCTCAAACATCTGAAATGCCTCAAACATCTGAAATGCCTCATACTTCTGAAATTCCTCAAACCTCTGAAATGCCTCAAACATCTGAAATGCCTCAAACATCTGAAATTCCTCAAACCTCTGAAATGCCTCAAACTTCTGAAATGCCTCAAACTCTGAAATTCCTCAAACTTCTGAAATTCCTCAAACTCAAACGAAATGCCTCAAACATCTGAAATGCCTCAAACATCTGAAATGCCTCAAACATCTGAAATGCCTCAAACATCTGAAATGCCTCAAACTTCTGAAATTCCTCAAACATCTGAAATGCCTCAAACTTCTGAAATGCCTCAAACTTCTGAAATTCCTCAAACATCTGAAATGCCTCAAACTTCTGAAATTCCTCAAACCTCTGAAATGCCTCAAACATCTGAAATGCCTCATACTTCTGAAATGCCTCAAACATCTGAAATTCCTCAAACCTCTGAAATGCCTCATACTTCTGAAATTCCTCAAACTTCTGAAATTCCTCAAACACCTGAAATGCCTCAAACCTCTGAAATGCCTCAAACATCTGAAATGCCTCAAACATCTGAAATTCCTCAAACTTCTGAAATGCCTCAAACATCTGAAATGCCTCATACTTCTGAAATTCCTCAAACCTCTGAAATGCCTCAAACATCTGAAATGCCTCATACTTCTGAAATTCCTCAAACTTCTGAAATTCCTCAAACATCTGAAATGCCTCATACTTCTGAAATGCCTCAAACTCCTGAAATTCCTCAAACTTCTGAAATTCCTCAAACATCTGAAATGCCTCAAACTTCTGAAATTCCTCAAACTTCTGAAATTCCTCAAACCTCTGAAATGCCTCAAACATCTGAAATGCCTCAAACATCTGAAATGCCTCATACTTCTGAAATGCCTCAAACATCTGAAATGCCTCATACTTCTGAAATTCCTCAAACATCTGAAATGCCTCAAACACCTGAAATGCCTCAAACCTCTGAAATGCCTCAAACATCTGAAATGCCTCAAACACTGAAATGCCTCAAACATCTGAAATTCCTCAAACCTCTGAAATGCCTCAAACTTCTGAAATGCCTCAAACTCCGGAAATTCCTCAAACTTCTGAAAATCCTCAAACACCGGAAATGCCTCAAACCTCCGAAATGCCTCGAACATCTGAAATGCCTCAAACACCGGAAATGCCTCATACTTCTGAAATTCCTCAAACATCTGAAGTGCCTCAAACTTCTGAAATTCCTCAAACTTCTGAAATTCCTCAAACTTCTGAAATTCCTCAAACCTCTGAAATGCCTCATACTTCTGAAATTCCTCAAACGTCTGAAATTCCTCAAACACCGGAAATGCCTCAAACCTCTGAAATGCCTCGAACATCTGAAATGCCTCAAACACCGGAAATGCCTCAAACTTCTGAAATTCCTCAAACATCTGAAATGCCTCATACTTCTGAAATGCCTCAAACTCCTGAAATTCCTCAAACTCCTGAAATTCCTCAAACATCTGAAATGCCACATACTTCTGAAATTCCTCAAACTTCTGAAATTCCTCAAACCTCTGAAATGCCTCCAACACCGGAAATGCCTCAAACATCTGAAATGCCTCATACTTCTGAAATGCCTCAAACATCTGAAATGCCTCATACTTCTGAAATTCCTCAAACATATAAAATTCCTCAAACCTCTGAAATGCCTCAAACCTCGGAAATGCCTCGAACATCTGAAATGCCTCAAACACCGGAAATGCCTCAAACTTCTGAAATTCCTCATACTTCTGAAATGCCTCAAACTCCTGAAATTCCTCAAACTTCTGAAATTCCTCAAACCTCTGAAATACCTCAAACTTCTGAAATTCCTCAAACTTCTGAAATTCCTCAAACCTCTGAAATGCCTCAAACATCTGAAATGCCTCATACTTCTGAAATTCCTCAAACTTCTGAAATTCCTCAAACCTCTGAAATGCCTCCAACACCGGAAATGCCACATACTTCTGAAATTCCTCAAACTTCTGAAATTCCTCAAACCTCTGAAATGCCTCAAACATCTGAAATGCCACATACTTCTGAAATTCCTCAAGCTTCTGAAATTCCTCAAACCTCTGAAATGCCTCCAACACCGGAAATGCCTCATACTTCTGAAATTCCTCAAACCTCTGAAATGCCTCCAACACCGGAAATGCCTCAAACATCTGAAATGCCTCATACTTCTGAAATTCCTCAAACCTCTGAAATGCCTCAAACATCTGAAATGCCTCATACTTCTGAAATGCCTCAAAGTTCTGAAATTCCTCAAACCTCTGAAATGCCTTATTCTTCTGAAATTCCTCAAACGTCTAAAAATCCTCAAACACCGGAAATGCCTCAAACCTCTGAAATGCCTCAAACATCTGAAATGCCTCAAACATCTGAAATTCCTCATACTTCTGAAACGCCTCAAACATCTGAAATGCCTCATACTTCTGAAATGCCTCAAACCTCTGAAATGCCTCAAACATCCGAAATGCCTCATACTTCTGAAATGCCTCAAAGTTCTGAAATTCCTCAAACCTCTGAAATGCCTCCAACACCGGAAATGCCTCATACTTCTGAAATTCCTCAAACCTCTGAAATTCCTCAAACATATGAAATTCCTCTAACCTCTGAAATGCCTCGAACATCTGAAATGCCTCAAACACCGGAAATGCCTCAAACACCGGAAATGCCTCATACTTCTGAAATTCCTCAAACTTCTGAAATTCCTCAAACATATGAAATTCCTCAAACCTCTGAAATGCCTCAAACTTCTGAAATACCTCAATCACCGGAAATGCCTCATACTTCTGAAATTCCTGAAACATCTGAAATGTCTCATACTTCTGAAATGCCTCGAACATCTGAAATGCCTCAAACCCCGGAAATGCCTGAAACCTCTGAAATGCCTCCAACGTCTAAAATGCCTTGGATACCTAAAATGCCTGAAACCTCTGAAATGCCTCAAACGCCTGAAAAGCCAAAAATTATCAGAAAGCCTCAACCACCTGCAATGTTTCCAACGCCTGAAAAGCCACGAGGTACATACCACATGTGATGGTCCTGCAGCTACGTTACAATATGCAGAAAATGATTCTATAAATCACAGTTAAACATTACACAACATACTGAAACATACTGAGCAAGAAAATAGATATATTGCATATGGTTTTGGCCAGTTAAAAAATAAAACTAAAACCATAAAAAACATATTTGAAGTAAAATAATCTTTAACTGAAATAAGAGATTAAGGAATTAAACTTATTTTATTTCATCATTCTCATTTTCATTTAGTTTAACTAAATACACTGAAACTGAAATAAAATAAAAAACTAGACATATTTAAAAAAAAAAAAAGTAAATAATAAAAAAAACTATATTTCAAAACTTTTAACTGAAATTAAAACAAACTAAAGATAAATTGAATTCAAATTGCATCTCATTGCATGTTAATATGTTTAATGTCATTGTTGTGTCTCTTAGATAAGTACTGCTGCACATATTACGTCCATAGAGTCAGACTCTCCATAAGGAACAAAGTGACCAGCTACAAAATACAAAAGCCGGATGGACATTGCAACATCCCTGCTGTAATGTAAGCAAGATCTGTTTTTGATCAAAAAAGGCTTTTTTGTGATTCTTTCAAACATCATAGTCCATGATGTTCAATGCAATTGTCTCTCTGCAGCTTCAGAGTGGATCGTGACCATAAGTTTTATGCTGACCCCCAAGAATATTGGGTCCGTGTTCTCAAGGACAGGGTGGATGAAATGTTCCGAGGGTCAATTAAAGGTAGAAAGTTGCACAAAAGTGCAGATTCAAATCTTTTCGTTCAAATCTGTTGGTTTTCCATTTCATCTTGTCACTGAAAGTAGTTGTATTGCATATGGATTTGGGTCAGTGCATATCAATACATTTATTGTCTTTGTTGTGTTTGTGATGTGTCTCTTAGATAAAACCTGCTGTCTGAGATATGTTGAAAGAGTTAGACTGTCGATTAGAAACAGAGTGACCAGTTACAGAAGACAAGACGTGAACGGAGGCTGCAGAATCCCAGCTATTGTGTAAGTAACATTTTATTGATATATATATTTTCCATATGGACACAGGACACACAATGACGGAATGGAATGCCTTAAACTGCAGTAAATATAAGAAGCTCTATATAGGAATCTTTCAGACATTACAGTTAACAATTTTTATTGCAACTGTTTTTTGGCAGATTCAAATTGGACAATGGCCATGAGTTTTGTGCTGATCCCTATGAAATATGGGTCGTTGAACTCATGATGAGTGTGACCAGACGGCCACATTCATCGTATTACATGCCTAAAATTCCTCCAATGCCCGAAATGCCTCGAATGCCCCAAATGCCTCGGATGCCCCAAATGCCTCGGATGCCCCAAATGCCTCGAATGCCTGAAATGCCTCGAATGCCTGAAATGCCTCGAATGCCTGAAATGCCTCGGATGCCATTTTGAATGCCTAAAATGTTTAGGATGCCCGAAATGCCTTGGATGCTCTAAAATGACTTGAATGTGTGTAAAGTCTGAAATGCCTTAAAACACCTGAAATACCTCAAATACCTGAAATGCCTCAAAAACCTGAAATGCCTCAAAAACCTGAAATGCTTTGGACACCAGAAATGCCTCAAATGCCTTCCCATGCCTTCCATGTCTCCAATATATCAAGTTCCTCCAATGCATAAAATGCCTTCCATACCTTCCATGCCTCAAATGCCACTTTTCTTAATTGACTGAATTAAATGCATTTAAAAAAAAAAAAATCAATAAAAATGTTCTTTTCTAATTGTACTTTGATAAATTTAAATCTGTGTTTTGTATACAGGTCAACTGATTTATTTTTTAACTGCTACAGGCTATAAATACCCTATTAAAAAAGTAATAGATTTCAAATGCATTTATTTTATACTAAGTATAGTTTAAGTCTATTAACATATTTACTGACATATCACTCAAAACTATATATAAAAATTGTAATTAAACTTTATTTGAAGTACTACTCGTGCACAATGCACATTTCTTAATATTAAGCCTAAAATATGTTTTAATGTCTCTATTCATGAGGACTGCATGAACCAAACAATGGGAAATTTTGTCAGTTATTGAGTTATTAGTCCATCATGAACCAGTGTTGCAAGAGTTACTGGATAAAAAATGCCACATCAGTTATTTAAGCCCAGATATTCAAAATGAATTGATTTCTTTATTATCTCAAAAGCTCCACAAACAAATTTTGTCTGAGATAAAGGAGGCAAAATTTTATTTATTCATAATAGACACAACTCAGGATACTGTTCTCAAAGCTGAAGATCATTATCGACTCGGCACTGATGTCAGTGAGAGTTTTCTGGGATTCCAGAACATCAAACTGCAATCCTTGATTTGATCCAAAGTAAGGAGTTCTATGTTGTGGTTCAGTTTCAGCTTTCTTCAAGCCATAGTATCAAAAGGTGGGAAATGCTGGAAAGTCAGCTTTCAAAGCCAACACTGAAAAATCTTTGTTCCTTGTGATGGGTGTCCAGTCTTTCAATAAGTAAATGTTAAAGAATACACAATCACCAACTAAGATGAGAACGGACAAAGGGACAAATGAAACTAATGGTTTAAATGCACAGAGGATGTTTACCAGAACCTAAACAGGTGTGTGGAACTAATTAACAACCAAGCAGACTGGGAGCTCATTTTCCCAATAACACAGGGGAAGAAAAAAAACAGGAACAGAACAATAAAACCAAATATAAACAGAACATAACCCTGACAGTGTGAGAGAACTTCAGCTTGAAGACAGGTTAAGCATCAAATGCTATGATAAAATGAGTTTACAGACTAATAAATAAATCAATAAATAAATACATCACAATTTAAAATGAGCAATCTATTCACCTTTTTCTTACTGTAAAAGTGGGTGTGGCTTTTTAGCCGTAGAAAACGGCGTGTTTAGCTGCTTGATATTGCAAATTACCATATTATTTTAATGTATTATCTTATTTATGAACACACTGGTTTGTAGTGCAAACAGTTTTACCGTTTACTGCTCGTTGTTATTCTTCTCATTATTTCCCTATAGCCAATTATGAACCTCTAAGTCTCACCCATAGGCTTACTTCCGTGTGAAGAAAAAGGTGGATAGAAAAGTATACTTCAGCATTCGAATATAAACAGTGTTTATATGTATATCTCATATTAAAATAGCTTTTACAAGATGGACCTGGGTTCTTTCTACAAAATGGGAGCCATTTGTCTTAATAGGCTGCCAACATCTTATTAACAGTGTTATTTTAGAATTATTTATTTATATACTATTATAGCTGTCACGCTCAGACGAAGCACACAAACAACAACGTAAATAAACGAAAGGTATTTAATAAATCCAACAGGGAACACAGGAGACACAGGAACACAGGGTAGTAACATTAACGTCCAACAAAGCAAGAGGGGAAACACACGCTATATATACACACACAGACTGATTACAGACACAGGTGTTGACAATGAGGGAGAAATCAAAATACACAGAACTGCAGGGGAGATGATGGGAGAAACCAGCTAGAAAGTCCAGGGGTGTGACAATAGCATTCAATAATATTTCATGAGCTTTTATTTTCATTTATTAATTAGTTATTATTTTAGTTTTAGTAATTGTATTTATTTAATTTTATTTCAGTCAGTTGCCAATATATATATATTAATTTTATTTTTATTATTGAACTATTTTTAATAGTTTTAGTTAACAATAACAACACTGATTATTAACAGCAAATATGTACCTTTTAATGAAAACAAAAACGGAGAATTAATGCTTTTTTCATTAACTATTTTAACTTTTTTTTATGAATATAAATATAAAAATGTTCTCATTACCTGACATATTAATAGATAATATATGCATTGTTTTAATAAAAAAATAAACAATGCATTATATTTTCCCCTTTTTCAAGTGATTAAATATCCCATAAATGTTAAGGTAGTAAGAATTATGGAATATTTAAGAATAATTATTAATCAAATGCTGAACTTTAACAGTAAATTACTGATAATTGAAAAAGTGAATATTTGTAGCATAAGGCTTGTAAAATGTCTGTGCTTATTAAAATGTATTAATTAAGCTTGCTATTTATGAACACTTAAACACAATAAATAGCTCAAAACCTTAAAAACCTTTATCTGCATTAGTCGTGGTCGTCCATTTGTTAATTATATGGGTCCAGCTTTTGATCTCATGCACGTCCAGCTATTTTAGCTGTACAAAACAGCACATTTTGCTTTTTGATATTGCAAATTAGTGTGTCTCACCATATTATTTTAATATATTATCTTAATTATGAACACACTGGTTTGTAGTGCAAACAGTTTAATCATTTACTGCACGTTATAGAAAATGAAAGTGTGTGAGCACTGAATATCATCTGCAGAATGTTTTATATATATATATATATATAAATTAAATGGTAAAACTTAATCGTCTGTCAGTCAATGCTGTTATTATATCTTGACACTTACTAAAAATGCATTATTTAAGCTTGCCATACAACTTATGAACACCTAAATGCATTAAATGAAAATTCAATGACCATTTACTCACCTTCAAGTTGTTACCAACTCTGTTGAGAACAAAAGAAGATAAACAATGTTAGTAACCAAATGCTGGCCACTGGGGAAAAAATACTGTGGAAGTCAATGGCAACTGTTTGGTCACTAACATTCTTCAAAATATCTTAAATCTATAAATTGTCTTCTTGGTAATTAAATCAACCCATGTCTGGAACAACTTGAATGTGAGTAAAAGATGACAAATTTTTAATTTTTGACTTAACTATCCCTTTAAATACCTCAAAAAAGTAGAAAAGACCCTCATTTTATAGAAATACCCATCCAGTCAATCACATCTCTCTCTGTATTTCTTAATGTTGTCTATAATATGGCACACACGGCGGAGTGCTCTTGTTTCCTTTGGACGGTCGTAGGATGAGACCAGCACCTCCTGCCGGGACGGGTGTTGGCGGGACAGAGAGCAGTGCATCCCGCCGACTCTACAGATCTGCTCCTCTGGATTTGGTTTAGAACAATCCGGTAGATACCGGTGAGCGGGCTTCGGGAGTCCAGCACCGCATTGTTCCTGAGGTGAATCTCTGTGATTCCCAGCTCCTCGAGTGCGAGTTTGACCGAGCGCTCTTCAACAGAAAGCGTCCGTGAAGCATCGGCCAGGTGCGCAGGTGTGGGAGGAGCAGGTGTGTACGGCTGAGGATACTCGATTCCCCTCAACCATGCGCTGGACATGATCTGCGCCAGGGATATGCGGTCAGCGGGAACCAGACTCAACGTGCCCTTAATCACGTACTGACAAACGTCAGGTACGTATGCAGGAATGGCGTAGGATCCTCTCAGGATGCAGAAGCGCAGTCGTCTCAGATTCGAGCCGTTAAAGGGGAACGTGGCCGTCACCATGAAGTACAGCAGGACGCCAAGAGCCCAAATGTCCACCAGCGGTCCGATGTAACCCTTGTCCCGGAAGAGTTCGGGGGCGGCGTAGGGCGGAGAGCCGCAGAAGGTGGTGAGGATGTCGGTGGGTTTGCATTCAGCACTGAAACCGAAGTCGCCCACCTTGATGCAGTATGTGGTGGTGTAGAAGACGTTTTCAGCCTTCAGGTCCCGGTGGATGATGTTGTTGTCATGCTAAAGGTAAAACACATTTTTATAACTGACACAAGTGCACAGTGTGTGGATTTTCTGTATGAATGCAATACTTTAAAGGGAGCGTTGTAGGAAATTTCCACTTTTTTTAGCTTTATTGCAGTTAGTTACGTTTCTGGCATGTTTGCAAGCTCAGAAAAGCTGAAAAGAAATCGGCAGCCAGTTTGTTATGGGCTGTCTCAGGGTTGCCAAGTTTTTACAACAAAACCGGCCCAATTGCTACTCAAAATTAGCCCAAACATAGCCCAATCCATTTCGAGGTGAATCCCCTGGTAAAAATGGCGTTATGGGGGTAAAATACATGTTTTTAGTGGGATTCCCCTGATAAAATTAGCATTGCAGCTGCAAAATATTACCTTATTGGGGTCGTTTCAACCCGCGGACATTAAAGGGGTCATCGGATGCCCATTTTCCACAAGTTGATATGATTCTTTAGGGTCTTAATGAAAAGTCTCTAATATACTTTGGTTAAAAAATCTCAATGGTAGTGTAAAACAACACCCTTTTTACCTTGCCAAAATCAGCTTTGCAAAGATCATCTCATTCTGGTTGAGGCTGCTTTAAATGCAAATAAGCTCTGCTCGCCCCGCCCCACTCTTCTCTCTGTGGAGTGACGAGCCTGTTTACTGTAGCCGCGTTTAGCTGCTAAACTTGCTAACTAGTACATTATTAGCAATGGCGATCCCAAAGATTCATAAAAACCCCTTATACTCACTTCTGCTGTAAGTGAAGCTGGATCACGAATGATTCGCACGAACATAGACTGATATATGTAGATTGGGAGGCGCATTCTCTTTACAAACAAACGTAATCCACTGCATCTTCAGCAGCTCAGATGTCGGGAGTAAATGATGACCACTATGTTCATTATTACATTCAGCAACACAACACCTTGATCACTTAATTTTTGTCTAACTTACATCCCTGCTCCGGCATCAAAACAATGGAGAAAAAAACACTGCATGGATTTTTGTCATTATAGGGTAGATTTGTACATACACTGCCAACACACATTAATGTTCAAACAACATGTAAAAGTGATCTTAGCATCTGATGACCCCGCAGAAACAGTGTTAAAATAGCCCAATTCCGCGGGAGACCGCAGACTTGGCAACATTGGGCTGTCTAAGTCTAAAACTGGTTTCTAGGTAAATAGCTATTTGAATAAGAGCACCGTTGTTGACACGCCCCACCGAAGAGAGGGGCGGGGCAAGTAGTAGCTCATTATCATTTAAAGAGCCATGCACCAAAATAGCTCTTTGTGAACCAAGGTGTTGTTGACAAGGTAAGAATGGTGTTTTACATGACCATTGAGGAATTTTAAACAAAGTATGCTACAGACATTTCATGAAGACCTTTAAGAATCATAACAACTTGTGGAAAACGTGCATCCGATGTTCCCTTTAATGATTGCACTACATTTGTGACCCTGGACCAAAAAAAACAGTCATATGGGTCAATTTTTTAAAATTAGGATTTATACATCACCTGATAGCTGAAAAAATAAGTTTTCCATTGATTTATGGTTTGTTAGGCTATATATTATAATATAATTATAAAATATATAAACAAAACATATTTTGGAGTAAAAGAGAAAAATCATGAAAAAAACAAAACTATTTTACAGTACAGCTGTTGTCACATTGCATTTTTATAATTGCTGACATATCTTTATTTCTGTTTTATTGAAATTAATCATGCAGCCCTAGAATACAGAATACATAAAGCAGTATGCAGACTGCAAACTGTGGCTGTATATACTGTACCTAAGAAAATATTGTTTAATAAATAAATTTAGATTGTTTAAATTTGTTTTGTTCACTGTTTTAAAAAACTAAATATAAAGGTTAAACTCTGAGGCAGTCAGCACAGTGTCTCTCACCATGTGTTTGACAGCAGACAGTATCTGAGAGAAGACCAGTTTACTCTCCAGATCAGACAGGCGTCCTCTGGTGGCGATCCTGGAGTACAGCTCTCCTCCAGGCGCGTACTCCATCACCAGATGGAGCCTGCGAAACGTCTCGACCACCTCATACAGACGCACAATGTTGGGGTGAGACAGTCTCTCCATGCAGCGTATCTCAGACAAGAACAACCTCTGTGAGCGCTTGTCCAAACGCAGCTTATCCAGGATCTTAACAGCAACCCTTTCTGAGAAAGAGGAATCAAAGAGAAAAAGGGGAGAAAATGTACCACAATAAGGCAAATCATTTAAAAAAGTAGTTTTGCATGTGCCAATTTCATGTGCGTGGTCAGGTATGTTTCATACGTTCTTAATTTAAAGACTGTGAAAATGTTAATTGGAGTAAACCAGGGTTAATATAGTTAACTAAAACTAAAATTTAAACCATGGGAAAAAATATATATATATATATTTCAGCTCAACTATAGGTCAACTTGATGTGCTTATATAGTTAAAACCAAAACTGAGATAAAAATTATTGACATGTATAAAAGACACAAAAACTACCAAAATTACTAAAACGACAACAAAGTTACTAGAACTTTAACTAAAATTAAAAAAAAAAAAAAAAAAGTACTTTCCTATATTTGAATAGACTTGGCTGTGCACATTTAATTTTAATTATTAAAAATCATAAAGTAAACTGATTCAAAATGTTATTAAAAACTATAATAGAATCTTAATTATACTAAAATAAAACTGTTTAAAAAAGAAAACAAAAAATTCTTACATCTTGACTGTTCACATTTTAATTGTTACTAAAAATAATACATTAAAAAAATAATAATAATACAAATATCTAACATAAAGGATAAAACATACTTTATTTATTATTATTTATTTTTTACAAATACGAATCACATTTTTATTGTCAATTTGTGCGACTTAAAAAAATACAATAAAAATAAAAAAAAAACAATAAAAATAATAATACAAATATCTAACATAAAGGATAAAACATACTTTTATTATTATTATTTATTTTTTACAAATATTGTTCACATTTTTATTGTCAGTTTGTGTGACTTCAAAAAAAAACTTCTAGCCCCCCAAAAATATATAATATAATATAATATAATATAATTAATACATTTTGATTAGGAGGCTTTAAACGTGTTCATCATAGAAGAGGTGTATTTTATGAAATGGACTTTTAATATATGTTTTTTACATAAATAAATAGATCTGGGCACAAAAAAAAAAAAACATTGACACAAATGCACACATGAAACAATCATAAAATATTAAAAAATGAAATGATTTGACCACGCTTGTACCTTCTAATCTCTTTAATTTCTTAACAGGTAACATTCGTATGGTGACAGGACGGGTTATACAGGACATTAGGGTGGGCCTCTTGGTGGGTTTATAGAAATGAACACATCCTGATGAAGATTAATTATAATTAGATTAACCCAGATTTGACTCCCCCCAGATTTGTCTATGACGCCATGAACACATGTTCAATTACCGTCCACAACACAAGAACAAACACAAGTTTGAAGAGAGGTTTAGATATTTTGCATCAAATGCAGCAACACTCAGACATTTTAAATGATTTCTAAATTAACAAAGAAACTGTCTCTCACCTTTGGTCAGGTCGTGAATGCCAAGTTTGACTTGGGAAAAGTTTCCGCTGCCTATTTCTCCGCGAAGCTCATAAAAGCCAATCCGTTTGCCGAAGGTGATGTCATCGACAAGCTTCTCCTTGTGTCCGAGGTCATAGACGGCTCTCTCGAAGGGTGTCTGCTTCAAGCTGACCTCCGGACTCACAACTGAAAGGTTTCTGTTCAGCGTTTGAACTCTTTTCTTCTCCTCCGTGGTTTTATCGACCTCCATCCAGGCCAGCTGAGGCACGAGCTCTTTGTGGTGAGACGGCATTGTTTGCTGGGCCACCTGCCCTGTACGAAGGAATAGATTTCATTAATAAAAGCAATAAGATTAAATGGAGATTTTTTTTCTGTACCAGTCTCCTTCTCCTTTATATATTTTTCCTGTAAAAAAGACCACAATTATCTAACACGCTCTCATTTAAAGTTTTAGAAGAGATCTTAACATCTTAAACTGTGATTGTATTTCTTAAGATACCAAAGTCAGATCCTTAGAAAACTTTCTGAGAACTTCTGAGATTTTTCAGTTCTCAATTATGTTTTATTTAAAGGAGAACACTTGCAGAACAACAATTCACAAATAATTTACTCACCCCCTTGTCAGCCAAGATGTTCATGTCTTTCTGTCTTCAGTCGTGAAGAAATTATGGTTTTTGAGGGAAGCATTTCAGGATTTTTTTTTAGTCCATATAATGGACTTCATTGGTGCCCCAATTTTCAACTTCCAAAATGTAGTTTAAATGCAGATTCAAAGGCTTTAAACGATCCCAGCCGAGGAAGAAGGGTCTTATCTAGCGAAACGATCGGTCATTTTTTTCGGAATTTTTTAAAAAATATTTTTTAAGCATAAAAGCTTGTGTAGCACAGGCTCTGGGATGCACATTCACGACGCTACGTACTATTGAATCATGTCAAAAGGTCACGCGGAACTACAGACCCAGTGTTTACAAAGCAAACGCCCAAAGTCTAAGAAAGTGCAAGTAAGTTTGTAAATGCTGTTTACAAACAAAAAGGTACAATGATGTCCTCCTTTCAAGTTGTAGGAGAAAATAAGATAGAGTTTTTCGCAAAACTCAGTACACAGACGATGAACTTAGACGTGATTTCTAATAGTGATGGGAAGTTCGGAACATTTTAGTGACTTGGTCCTTTGAGTCTCGTTCAGCAAAATGAACAAATCTTTTTTCGAGTCATTTCGTTAATTTTAGCAAAATATAATTCAAATGTTACGTGTTACTTCCCTAACACATCTACTGCTTACACAAACGTTGATCACACTACAAACACGTCAAAACTATAATGCTATAAGAAACAGAAAAGATTCAGTCATTGTTTACCTGGGTCTTTATGATTAGCTCACCTCACCTCTTATCTGACAAGTTTTTGGGTCTGAGTCGTTCGTTCATCACGTGACAGCCCCATAAGATGATCGAATGACTCGAAAAACCTGAAGACTCGAAACAGGTGAACTAATTCCAGTACAGAACCTAATAGGATGTTGCGCATGTGCGACTGAACGAATCACTCCCCGAGACGACTCGTTCTTCCAGAGTCACATTCATTTTGAACGAATCGTTCAAGAATGACCCATTACTAATTCGTAGCATTGTGGACGCGCGTCCCAGAGCCTGTGCTACACGAGCTTTTGTGCTTAAAAAATATACACATTCTTATTTTTCGAAAAAAAAAAAGACAGATCATTTCGCTAGATAAGACCCTTCTTCCTTGGCTGGGATTGTTTAGAGGCCTTTGAAGCTGCTTTCAAACTGCATTTTGGAAGTTCAAAATCAAGGCACCAATAAAGTCCATTATATGGAGAAAAATGCTGAAATGTTTTCCTCAAAAACCATAATTTCTTTACGACTGAAGACAGAAAGACATGAACATCTTGGATGAAAAGGGGGTGAGTAAATTATTTGTAAATTGTTGTTATGGACGTGGAGTTCACCTTTAAGGTATGAACTTTGTCTCTGATGTTTCTCAAAAGATACCTTGTGAGAAATAAAAATGGACCCAAACGACTTAATAGCTGTCATATGGTTCTTGGCAGAACTATATAAGGACTGTTTGAGTTCATATTGAGATCTGAGCATAATTTGAGATGTTTTTGAGATCTCTACTGAGATTACTCTAATCTTTTTTTTTCAAGAGAAACACCTAGGATGAAGCAAAAGATCCTATTTGATTTTATATGAGTGTTGTCTAGGTGGGAAAAATCCAGATATTAAAGAGGTCTAATGTGAGATTTTCTTACCTATGGGCAGATCTCAATAGTTCAATATGAACTCAAATATTTCTTATTAAATGCTTCCTTGTCCAAATAATCAGACTAATCATGCTATTTACATTTATAAAGGTCTAAATGATCTATTTTGTATCTTTTAATCTTATTTCTACTAAGGAATCTTAAGAGAACATCTAAGAACTCCACAACGTTTCCCGAGCTAAAAAAAAAAGCAACATTTGAGCAACATTTTTAACATTTTCTTCTGTCCTAAAATTCAGTTAAGATTATTCAGGATATAGGGTTTTTTTTCTCAGGAGAAACACTTGCAATGAAGGGGACTTTATCAAACGTCTTCATTTAATCTCATAATTACTGTCAAAGAGAAAAAGAAATTCTGAAGGGGAGCCTCTCAATATGAATAGAGAATATTTCTCATTAAATGATTCCTAGTCCAAATAATCTGAGTTATGATATTCACATTTATATAGATCTAAAGTGTCTTTTTCATGTCTTTTAGTCTTAATTCTACTAAGGAGTCTTAAGAGAACACCTAAGAACAACTCAAAATTTCCTGAGCTACAAAAAAGAGGTCGTTTTTTTCAAACTCATTCAAGAGTTATATTGTTCTTTGGGAAACTAGATAAGAAATGTTTGAGTCAGTATTGAGATATTTTTGAGATCTCTTCTGAATCTTGTAAGACCATTACAGGGGTTTATTGCTTAAGAGAAAGTCGCCATTTAATCTCATAATTGCTCTTAAAAAATCCAAATGTGAAGATCTCAATATGAATTTCTCATCAAACACTTCCTATTCCAAAAAATCTTAGTGATGCTATATACATTTAGTTGATTGAAATATCTTTTGCATATCTTTAATTTCATCTGAGAACTGCATATAGTTTCCTGAGCTATGAAGGAGCAACATATGAGCAATAACATTTTCCTCTTTATCCTAAAAACTCAAATAAGACCATTCAGAACATTTATCAACTTTGTCTCATTTGTTTCTCCAATGAGTTCATATTGGGATCTCTTCTAAATCTCCTAAGGAGACTATGGTGGCCTTTTTCTCAAGAGAAACACCTGTGATGAAACACCTGTCGACAAAAGTCTCCATTCAATTTTATAATTTCTGTCTAGGAGGAAAAAAAATCTAGAGATGTCACTATGAACTCAAACTTTTCTTATCATCAGATGCTGCCTAGTCCAAATAATCTTAGTGATGCTATACACAATTAATACATTTAAATGTCTTTATCATGTCTTCTTTAGTTATTTCCACTAAGAAATCTCAGGAGAACATCAGAGAACTCCATAAAGTTTCAAGAGCTATGAAAGAGCAACATATGAGCAATAACATTTTATTTTTTCTAATTCACACAGAATCTGTGCTCTCCTATTTTTCTCAATGAAAAAGGACACTTAAGTGTTTCTCTTAAAATCCCATATGAGAAATAAAACGAGCCAGTAGCTGTCATACAGTGCATTAAAGAACTTTGGAGAAACGTTTGAGTACTTATTGAGACATTTTTGAGATCTTGGATATTACTAGGGTCTTTTTCTTAAGAGGAACACCTGAGATGGAGGGGAAAAACTTCTCCATTTAATCTCACATTTATTGTCTACTGTCCAGAAATCCAGGAGCCTATGTGGAGATCTCAGTATGAACGCAAACATCTCTCATCAAATGTTTTCAGTTCCAAATAATCTTTTTAATGTCTTAATCATGTCTTCTTTAGTTATTTCTACTCATCTCAGAACTCCACAGTGTTTAATGAGCTATAAAAGAGCAAAATCTGAGCATAACATGACCTGAAAACTCAAATAAGACCATTTTGAGTTTAATTTTTTTTTTTTTAACTCTCCTGTTTAAGTACCATTTAAGTATCAACTTTGTCTCAGATGTTTCTCTTAGAATTTCATATGAGAAATAAAATGAGTAAATAGCTGTCAAACAGTTCATTTGAGAACTTGGAGAAACATTTGAGTTCTTATTGAGATATTTTTGAGATCTTCTCAATTTCAAAATGATATTACTAGGGTCTTTTTCTCAAGACAAACACCTGAAATGGAGGGGACTGTAGAAAAGGTCTCCATTTAATGTCACATTTATTGTCTGTTATCCTGAAATCAACAAGCCTATGTGGAGATCTCAATATGAACTCAAACATTTCTCATCAGTTCAAAAATAATGTTATACACATTTGCAAAGACCAAAACTGTGTCTTCATGTCTTTTTATTTATTTATTTATTTTCCGCAGGAGAACATCTGGGATCTCCAAAAAGTTTCCTGAGCTCTGAAGGAGCAACATCTGAGCAAAAACATTTCTTCCTTGTTCTAAAAAACCCAAATAAGACAGTTTAGAGTATAAAAGTGTTGTTAAACTCACACAGAAATTGTCTTCTCCCTTTTTTCTCAGTCTTTAGGGGTAAAGAGCCGCTTGTCATATTTAAAAACATCCTCTGCGTCTTCTGGTTTCTCCTCACAGTCTCAAATATGTCCTGTAATGTCCGAATACATCCACAGTTTACCCAGATCTGCCCATTTACAGTTCCAGATTGCTCAAAGTCCTTAAGATCCCAGTGTTGTTGGTCATATGCATGAAGAACAGTCTTATTCAATCAGGTGAGTATTATTTATTAACGCTTGTCTCAATGAACATGCGGTCCGCTTGCTTCTGTCACACAGAGTGCCGCTCTCTGGTTCATGTGTGTGTAATCCCGTCTCACACACTCACCTACAGACAGGTGACTCAACTCTGACCCCTCCTGTGGCGGGATTACGGCGTCCAGCTGTCTGTCACTCGCTCCACATGCAAGCAGAATTTAGGTTTGTGTGTCTGGCTCCTATTTTGTGTTGCTATGGGGTTGCTAAGGTGTTTTAAATGGTTGGTACAACCTTGTTAGATGGTTGCTAGAGTGTTGCTATGCAGTGTTCTAAGTGGTTGTTAGAGTGTTCTAAATTGTTTCAAAGTGGTTGCCATGGTTTTCTGCATAGTTTTCAATGGTGTTTTGAGTGGTTGCTACAACAATATTAGGGTGTTGCTATGCAGTTGCTGAGTGTTCTAAATGGTTGCCAAAGTATTCTAAGTTGTTCGCTGGGGTGAAAAACACCCATAGTAGTTTACTATTTTAACATCTATTTCTCCAGTACTCTCTTCAAACATGAATGAGCAATGTAGAGGTCAGTTATGTGTAACTGCATAATATGACCTAATTATGCAAGACTGTTTTTCTCTGATGATTGTAACAGGACGTCTACTTGAGCGCCTCCAGACTGAAGGATAAACAGGCGGCCACAATCTCCATCAGGACCAGACGTCTGGCATCAGAGGGAGCTGGACATGTCTGTCTGATGTCTGTCTGTCTGTCTGTCTGTTACAGAGAAAGTGACTCACATCTGATCCGCTGCAGTTCATTCTGCTGACAGAGGAGTCGTGGTGGGTAGACATGTTTTTTTGTGTTTTACATGTATGAGAGCATAAAAATTGTAGATAAAACATAGTTTTAAAATAATATTAATGCTTTTTTGCATTATAATATGTAATATTAAAGAACAATGGGACATGCATATATATATATATATATATATATTACATTTCAGTATCAACTCCACTGTATTATATAATATTGTAATTTTCTGTATATTCTAAACTATATTTTTGATTTATCTGTATATTTCTTTTTTTTGACTTTTGATTTTTTTTTTTTTTGACTTTTGATAATGATTTGTGTTTTCTACTAATGTGCTTAATTTTTTTACTAGCAGATAGATTATAGAGAGATTATAATAGAATAGAATTAATAAAATAGGTTAAAATATAGGTTTATAACACCTATAAAATAGATTTATATATATATATATTATATATATAATACATTTTCTTTTTTCGCAATAAAATATACAGAACATTTTAGAGCTGCAAAAGAATAATTTGCGATTACTTGATTAAAAATAAAAGTTTATGTTTGCATACTATATGTGTGTACTGTGTATATTTATTACGTATATATAAATACACACTTCTTGTGTTTAACATGTATGAGAGCATTAAAATTGTAGATAAAACATAATTTTAAAATAATATTAATGCTTTTTAGCATTATATTATATAATATTAACGGACAATGGGATATGCATTTATAATCATGCTTTTCCAATCAGAACATGCTCATATATAAATATATATATATATATATATATATATATATGTGTGTGTGTGTGTGTGTATGTATATATATATATATATATATATTTTTTTTTTTTTTTTTTTTTTTTTAATTTTTAATTTTTAGGCTTAATTTTTTTTTTTTTACTAGCAGATAGATTATACAGAGATTATAATGATTACAATTTTATATTATATAAAATTTAATTTAAAATATACAGAAAATTAAATAAGTAGAATCAATAAATCTTTGTACAATTTAATATACTATATATTTTTGTTACTCGGCAGTTACAAGTTTATGTAATTGAGGCAAAATCACAGTGTCACAAATTGCATTATAACTAAAGAGAATTTGCTTCTTAATAAATACAATATTTTGTCAATTAAATCATAAAATTGTCTACTCTAGACCTGGGTCATAAAATTATAATTTATTATCTGACATAATGTCATGTAAAATTTTTAAAACACCAAAACCTCAGTCCAATCTTTTATTTATTTATTTATTTATTTATTGTATAGCACTTTACACAGTTGGTCCATCTAGTTTCCAAACCATTCTTGTAAATTTCTGTGGTACTTTACTTTTGATAAACAGTCTGGTTTAAATGCCGGTTTCTCTCCTCTAAAATCCAACATTGTTATCTTTACTGTTGCATGTTTCCAACATCTGAACTTCATTCATCTCCTCTTTTCTCTTTGAAACTTTCCCTCAATTCATATGCTTCATGTGGAGGAGGGTCCTGGTTCTCTCTGAAAGCATTATCATGGAAAAATGGCTGCTTTTGACGCCAAAACAGCTCATTCCATATTCACGTTTACTGTTGCATGTGTCTAAACATCTCTCAGTAAGCTGATGGATGAAAACAGCACAGCAAACAGCATGGTAGTGGAAAGCTAATCATGACTGATTGGCTGTGATTTAGGAGTTTCTTTGACCAGATTAGTGGGTTAATCAGCGGCAGTATTGCCGTAATCAGTTGGCATTGGTCTTTGTAGTGCGAGGTGTGTAACCTGTTTAGTGATTGTAATGATTGAAGTGAAAACAGCTCAAAAGGAGGAAACATCAGAGAAACACACCCAATACACATTGAATATTACAATGTAGGAAATGCAACATCAACAATATAATATTATATTACAATAGAGCTGAGATTGAAATGTATGTTAGTAATTTTCACAGGAAAATTACCAGCTGATGGATTCACACTTTAGATAATGATTTATATTTCCTAATGTGTTCAATTAACTTTTTAATACATTTATTCATTTTTGAGCTATATTTAACGTACTTAGTATATCTAAATATTATGTATAATTATAGATTATGTATTTTAATTATAATAAATGATGTATTTAATATTATATTAATACATTTAGTTTTATATATATTTATACATATATATATTTATATATATATATATATATATATATATATATATATATATATATATATATAAAATTTGTATAAAATATACAGAAAGGTTAGATAAAATAGATAGATAGATAGATAGATAGATAGATAGATAGATAGATAGACAGATAGATAGATAATAAATGATTATATATTTAAATATAATTTTTTTTTTCTAAATTATATATTAGGTATTTATATAAAATAAAAATTTTAGATAGATAGATAGATAGATAGATAGATAGATAGATAGATAGATAGATATACTAAATTTAAAGACAATTTCCAACAAATCACAAAAACATACCACAAAAATATACACAACGCTATAATCAATTATACAAGAAACAGCCTACAGAAATCTATAATCCCAAATAAATAATTGAAAGTTTATGAATTGAGTTTATCATTTATTTATTTATTTATTTATTTATTTATTTATTATTTTTATAATTTTTGAGCTATATTTAAGTTATTTAGTATATCTAAATATTAATTAAAAATTATGTAATTTTAATTATAATAAATTATGTATTTAATATTATATTAATAAACTATGTTTTTATATATAAATTATACACTATATAGTTATATAAATATAGAGAAAGGGATAGATAGATTTTTTATAATTATTATATATATTTATAATTATATATTTATAATTTATGCATTATGTATTTATGTATTTAAAATAAGATAGATAGATAGATAGATAGATAGATAGATAGATAGATAGATAGATAGATAGATAGATAGATATTTAGATAGATAGACATTTTTCAGATAGATAGATATTTTTCAGATAGATAGATATTTTTAGATAAACATTTTTAGATAGATAGATAGATAGATAGATAGATAGATAGATAGATATTTTTCAGATAGATAGGTAGATATTTATTAGATAGATAGATAGACATTTTTCAGATAGATAGGTAGATATTTATTAGATAGATAGATAGACATTTTTCAGATAGATATTTTTAGACAGACATTTTTAAATAGATAGATAGATAGATAGATAGATATTTTTAGATAGACATTTTTAGATAGATAGATTGATAGATAGCTTTAATGAACTTTTAATCTTTAATAAGCATGAAAAAGTAAAGAGAAAAGGCAGTCTTACACTTTGAAACAGACTCACACGCACCATTTGTCCTGATGTGGAATAAACACAAAGGTCCCGGGCCGCTCTCGACAGGGGGCAGGGGCCCGTTTACTTGCTTTGAGCCCGTTTTGTTTTAAGTGGAGGTGCTAAACACCTTCCCCCTGAGATAAAAGATGATTAATACCTTTGAATGAGGGCCGCTTAGTAGCTCAAAGTCCCTTAAGTACTTAATTAGTGAAAGGATGGGTCTGACAGCACACGCGAGCTGGAGAGGTGTGGAGGAGATGCTCTTTGATCTGCTGCCCTCCTAACAGCAGGCATTAGAGTCATGGAAATTTGATTAGTTCTCTCCCATTCACTTGACACGCTCAGAAGCATTTAACACGTGGCGTTTGTGGATACAGGTATAAATATCCCAGAGGAGCAGGACTGAAGGCACAAACCTGGTGTGGTGTGTGTGTGAGGAACATTACTATGGATTTACTGCCGCTGCTGGTGTTTCTTCTGCTCTCCGCCGTCCATCAGACCTGTGAGTGATAAGCATTTTTATCTTTTATCAGATGTGTTATTATACAAGATCTTTATTTAATGGAGCATGTGACTACATTATAATCAATTTGTGAATTTAATCTGTCATGTGATTGATAAAATATGTTTATGTTAAGTTAAAATGACACTTTTATTATATATGGTATAGAAAGAACATGTTTTTGTAGCACTCTTTCGATACATTGGAATATTATATGGTCATAATTCACTGTCATGGTATGTATCATGTACAGTGGCATCTGATATCATAGTACTGCCACAGCAATTTATGACAGACCATGTTTGTATGTACTGCATTTTATTTAATTTTTATTTTATTTTATTTTAGATGTCTACTTTTATAGCTTTAATAATATTTTTAATTAGTATTTATTTTTAAAATTTTCTACTTAGTTTTAGCAATTTTGTTGTGTTTTTGTCATTTGTACTTTTTTTTTTTTTTGCTTCATTTTAGTACTTCATATTAAACTGACCAAAAATATTTTAAATTCGTTTTTATTTTTATGTTTTTCATTTTAATTTAACTTAAGTAATTTTGTCTTTTTTATTTTTTTTTAATATGTCTATAGAGGTTTTTATCCTTTTATATTTTTTTATATTTTAAAAACATTTTATGTTTTAGTATTTTAGTCATTAAACTAAATAAAAATTATATATTTAATTAGTTTCATTTTTATATTTTTTATTTTTATTACGTAATTTTGTTATGCTTCTCATTTTAAAAATAAAAGTTTTTGTTCTTTCAGTTTTGTTTCAGTTTTTTTTTTTTCATTTTTATTAAATAATTTTGTTATGCTTGTAATTTTTATTAGTTTTTTAAAAATAGAAGTTTTTTTCAGTTTTTTTTTATTTATATTAAGTAATTTTGTTGTGCTTGTCATTTTTATTAGCTTTTTAAAAATATATTTTTATTATTTTTTTCCAGTTTTAATTTGAATTATTTTAGTACTGAAACTAAACAGAAATAAAAAAAAAATGTTAAAAACCACTAGCTCAAATAAATAATGTATAAAAAAAAGTTTATATTTCATTTTATTTTAGTCAGCATTTATTTTATTTCAGGTAACTACATTTTTTTTCTAATGGTTTTAGTTACTAATAATATCCCTGGAGACTTGCAGTATTTATATTGACTGTATTAGAACAATTTCTTTCAAGTATTCATGCCTTTTCATTCATGCAAGTGATGCTTTTTCTCAGACTAAGTACAGTTTTTAACTAAACTCACTTATTTGTCTATTTGTGTCATTTAGTCACAGCTGTTTTAGGTGAAAACACAGAGTCCAGAAACCTGTTCACAGAGAGAGCCTGCTGCAGACGCCAGAGTCACGTCATCTACATCGGCAAAGGTTTGATTTAGTTATTTTATATTAATAAAAATAGAAACACTTTGAATGCTGTCTGTCAAATCTTGCTGTTTTCATGACTGTATCTGTGACTTAATTTCTTACTTTTATGTTTCTGTGATAGATATTTCTGGCAGTCCTGTGAATGTTGATGTGGGCGTGTGCAGAACGCATTGTGGCCAATCAGCGCGTTCTACATTACTGGAGGCGGGGCTAAAGACCTCCAAATATTCCTCAATGCTCGATTTCCTGCGACACAAAAAGGTAAAGCAATTTTACAGCTGACCACACGATGGCGACATTTTTACCAAATGAAAACAAGCATGCAAGTGATTTTATATATTTTATATTATATATTTAATTTTTTTTATAATTATACATTATATTTTATTTATAATATATAAAAAATATAAATAAAAAAATAATTTATGTTAAATAAATTGAATATTTTCAATATATTGTAATAAAAAATAATTTTAAAAATGTATAATATATAAAAATATATTAATAATATATTAAATATTTTATTATATATAATTATAATAAATTATATTCTTATAATTAGATATTTATATAAAATAAATGTTAATTTTATTATAGTCTTATTATTATTTTATTAATTTTAATATAATAATGGGCTATTATATGGGCTATGGGCTACATCTTAGAAGCCCAACTCTAATTTTTTTTTCTCATAATCATAGATGAGACGTCTGGATTCATCCTCCTCAGGAGCTGCAGACTCCATCAGCGGTTCCCCGTCCTGCGGTCTGAGCTCCACCTGTGAGCCGTCCGGTGTGCGTGTGGACCGCGTGATGCTGTATGAAGGTCTGCGGGAGGTCGAGATCATCGAGGACTGTCACTGCGAAGCCAAAATGAGCCAGTGTGTCCGAGCACCATCTCTGAAAACATACTACTCTGAGACGCCATATGAGACTGTTATAGACACAGGCAAATGTGTCGGATCGAAAGGGGCACCTGGTAAGGAAATACAAAATAAAAGTCCCTCTATAATCAGTGTGCATTGGAATATACCCCTAATAATCAATCCTGGTAACTGAAATGTCCCAATATTTGTGCACTAACAAATGCATAATCTTATATTAATGATGCTAATCATGATTGTTTATCTGTTTTACCTTACAGAGGGATTTTCATGCGTGCCGACTAAGTTTGATTCCACTCTCATTGAAACTCCAAACAAAGTGGAGTTGATCCAAACGGTGGCCCAATGCAAACTCATGGAGGGATGTTACCGAATCCCATATGTAGAGTATCATTACGAGATCACGTACAACGATGACGGAGTCAAAGTAGAAAGCCTGAGGGTGAGTAAAACAACAAACAATTGTAGTTGCATAAACTGCATAAATTGAGTTTCAACCCTGAGTGAATGAAAACAAATAGTTCTTTGCTTTTTTCACAATTCCGAGGGTTTTCAACCAATTTCTAATAGCTGTTCATTTACTTTTAAAATTTTAGAGCCAGTATATTTCATCTCTGTCTAATTTGTTTGCTTCAGTCGTCAAATGTAAAAATCTTTTATTAGTTGAATCTAAAAACAAGCATAATGAAATAATGGTTGTTGATGTTATTAATTAAAGCAGCATTTTAGATATTAGATATAAATTAAATTTATGATATAATTACATATTACAGTGGTCCGCGAGTTAGTTAAAGCTTAGATTGGAGGCTCGAAAAGGTAAATAAGAGCCTCTGACAGGACAAACTAATAACTAGTCTTTACTGAAATTAAATTCAATGATCTGATACTGAAGCAAATGATCTCACACCAGGAACTGCTGCTAGTTAGAAAGGAAATTAGTCATTTCCATGTGTTTTCTCCATTTGTTATACCTAAAGATCAGGTTCCTGATCCATTTCCCCTTTCCAAACATTTCCAGTTCACATTTCCATAATTGGACAGCAATGAACTCAAGTTTGGATATGCATGATGTTGCACCCTAAACAACTACTTAGCATAGCCTTCATTTATACTCAAAACAAGTGTGCATGTCCTAAAATGTAAAAAAAAAAAAAAAATGATACTTGCAATAACAATAGATGCAAAAAAAAAAAACATAATTATAAGGCAAAATGTTTGTCCCAAATATTTTAAATGCAGAGACAAAAATGAATTGTTTATATTTAATGTTATCTAAAACAGATATTATATTGTGTTCTATTTAATTTATTCAGTTTAAAGTATTTGACATGCATGTTTTTATAAAGGGAAAACACCCCTGAAAATCAGTTTTAAATTCATCAAGTGTTAGTTAATTTCTAAAACAGATATTAAGCCATTTAATCATGTTGAAGTTTAATGGAGATCTCGTGTGCTTGCTGAACGTTCTCTGTCTGTCGCCGCACTCGCAAAAGGTGCGAGGAGGCCACAAATGGTCCCTGCAGGTGCCAAATCAAAGCACTTAGCATGTTAAGAGGCCGTCCCGCATTAACAGCAGGTGGTGAACTGATGGCTTCTTTCTCTTGTGTTGCTAATGTTCTTACAGGAAATAGATGTCGGCAGATGTTTGGGAAGCTGCACCTCAGGGAGCCGCTGTCTTCTCAGGTACACGCCGCACTCGCTGACTTTACACACAGCTAAGCAAACACACACACACTTTACAGTGCACACTAAAACACAACGCTGTTTGCTTTGACACTTTGATCAGGCTTTAATGCAAAGTCTCTTTTTAGTTAATTATATATGTGGTTTCCATTGTTTTCTAAGGTATTATCAAAAGTAGAATGGTAACACATTAAAATTTCAATAGATGTTTTTTAATCAAGTCTCACCAAGCTTGCATTCGTTTGATAAATTTCACAATATTATTACAATTTAAAACATGTTTTCTATTTGAATATGTGTTAAAATGTAATTTATTCCAGTGATCAAAGCTGAATTATCAGCATCACTACTCCAGTCTTCAGTGTCACATGATCCTTCAGAAATTATTCTAATATGCTGATTTGCTGCTGGATTGTTGCTTAAGAATTAATAATGGTTCTCATTAGTATCAATGTTTTGCTGCTTAATTTTTTTTCTGGGAACTGTGATATATTTATAAATACAAAATATAAAATTTGTTTCTTTTTCTGCATTATAAATGTCTTTACTGTCACTTTTAATCAGTTTAATTTGTCCTTGCTGAATAAAAGCATTACTTTTTTTTTTTTTTACTCCATACTTTTGAATGGTAGTGTATCAGTTTTCACAAAAATATTGGGCAGCACAACTGTTTTTAACACTGATAATAATCAGAAATGTTTCTTGAGCCACAAATCATTATCTTAGAATGATTTCTGAAGGATCATGTGACACTGAAGACTGGAGTAATGATGCTAAAAATTCAGCTTTGATCATAGAAATAAATTGCATTTTTAAATATATTAAAATAGAAAAGAGTTGTTTTAAATTGTAATATTTTTTCAAATTATTAGTGTTTTTATTATTTTTTTATCAAATAAATGAAAGCTAGATCAAAGAAAAAGCAGTTGTTTTAAATTGTAAGATTTTTTTTTACTGTTTTTAATGTATTTTTGATCAAATCATTTTGACCTGTAATGTATATAAAAGTATACATGTTAACAGGATTTATAGATATAAAACTTTTTATATTTTTATGTTTAGATCTTTATGTTGTAGTTGTTTCTGTCCTCAAATCAAACTTTAGCTCAAATTCACTGTACGAGGTTTCAATTAACATTAACAACTTTAAACATGTTAATGAACATTTCAAATGTAAAAATCAGCTGACACACAAAAGGCTCTTGGCTTAGTGAGAAATAATGCTGTGGCTGTGTGATATTGTTAAATACTTGGATGAAGAAATGTACCACTGGCACATTTTGACAATACAAGAGAATGTTTCAACAGATTCAACATTACATCACATTATATTATCACTATGTATTATTGTATATCATTTTATATCGCTATACTGTACATCACTATATATCATTTTAAACTGATTTTTTACAGTGTAAAAGTACAACTTAGTGCAATTTTGAACCTTTGCCTTTGTGGATGTTTGTGGACTAACAAACTCATGTGTTTTTGCAGGAGTGCGTCTGATCTCGGTGAATGTCTGCTGTGGGCTGAAGGACAGGGCAACGCTTGTGTTCCTCAAGACTACGAGAGCCACACTTTCCTCAGTCAACACGGCCAAATCCGCACCGTTCTGGCCATCACTTCCTGTCTATGCCAGTCTTAAACACCGTCCTCTACTGGAAGTCTTCAGCAACTACAGTGGGAACTTGATGAAGTTTCCTTCATGCCTCGCTTGCATGGCTTTAATGTCAGGTTTGGGGATGTGCATTAATGCATGCGATTTAATGTTGCAATGTATTCTGTAATATATGTAAATTATGTAAAAAGTATTTTGTAAATAAAATCTATGTCAGAAAGTGAAAAAAAAGGTATTTTAGTCCATCTTTGGATTACATGACAATATGCACAGAGCAACTGAAGAAAGTTACACATGCAAATCACGTCTCAGTTCTAAATCACGTTACAAATCAACCAGTAATTAAGGCGTTAACAAGAAATGCAAATGACAAAGAGGTGTCGCATATGCAAAATAGCCTATGAAACACTGTAAGCCCAAATAGATCATTATAGAAAGGCAATTAAAAGTTATTGCAAACTGCAATAAAAAGCAACCTAATTCCTAAACTATAAAATGTAAATTTCACAATTTATACACAAAATAATAAACAAATATATATGGAATAGCCTATAACAAAAACATGTAATGCCACATAATTTACAACATTAGAAATATATATACTTGTGCATTAACATTTGCATGCATTTAAAGAGATAATATAAGATAATAAAAGCTTATTTCTTATATTTTTGGAAATATTATATGCACAATCTAAACCAAGTTTTCAGAAATTAAATGTACAATTCACAATATGTGCATTTTTTTTTATCAAATTATAAACAGTATACAAGAAGCGTCCACAAAACCTGTAATCCTAAATTAAAAATAATATATTTTTTTAAGTTAGTCTAACTTTATTGTCATTTTTACAGTCCCTACATGGTTCAACTGCACCTTTTATATGCTTTGTTGCAACTGTTTGTGATTTGTGACGTATAAGTGAGTAAACTGCAACAGCCAATACATTAATAGTATTTGCACAAACAGATAGTTCAGTACAGATAGTATTTGCACTTAATATCTGACCCTGGAACACAAAACCAGTCTTAAGTAGCACAGGTATATTTGTAGCAATAGCCAAAAATACACTGTATGGGTCAAAATTATTGATTTTTCTTTTATGCTGAAAATTGTAAGGATATTAGGTAAAGATCATGTTCCATAAAGATATTTTGTAAATTTCCTACTGTAAATATATCAAAACTTATTTTTTGATTAATGCTATGCATTAACTTTAAAGCCGATTTTTCTCAATATTTAGATTTTTTTTTTAACTTCAGATTCCAGATTTTCAAATAGCTGTATCTCAGCAAATTTTGTCCTAACAAACCATACATCAGTGGAAAGCTTATTTATTCAGCTTTAAGATATAAATCTCAGTTTCAAAAAATTGGCCTTTATGACTGGTTTTGTGGTCCAGGGTCACATATGTGCATTTTATTTATAAAATTATAAACAGTATACAAGAAGCATCCTACAAAACCTGTAATCCCAAATAAATAATTCTAATATTGTACATTTATAAACTTGTGGAAAATTTTGCATTAAGATTTGCATATTTTTAAAGAAAGACAGATAGTTTATGTTCATGATTTTTGACATATACGTGAGTAAACTGCAACATCCAATGCATAAATAGTATTTGCACTTAGTATGTGACCTTGGAACACAAAACCAGTCTTAAGTAGCACAAGTATATTTGTAGCAATAGCCAAAAATACATTGTATGGGTCAAAATTATTGATTTTTCTTTTATGCCCAAAACTGTAAGGCTATTAGGTAAAGATTATGTTCCATGAAGATATTTTGTAAATTTCCTACTGTAAATATATAAAAACTTAAGTTTTGATTAGTAATATGCAATGCTAAGAACTTTGAACAACCTTAAAGGCGATTTTCTCAACATTTTACTTTTGGCACCCTCAGATTCCAGATTTTCAAATATCTCTTTATTTTTGACAACTTTAAAGGCGATTTTCTCAATATTGTGATTTTTTGCAACTTCAGTTTCCAGATTTTCAAATAGTTGTATCTCAGCCAAATTTTGTCCTAACAAACCATACATCAGTGGAAAACTTATTTATTCAGCTTATAAATCTCAGTTTCAAAAAATTGACCCTCATGACTGGTTTTGTGGTCCAGGGTCACATATGTGCATTTTGTTTATAAAATTATAAACAGTATACAAGAAGCATCCTACAAAACCTGTAATCCCAAATAAATAATTCTAATATTGTACATTTATAAACTTGTGGAAAATGTTGCATTAAAAACAGATAGATAGACAGATAGATAAACTTTAATGCCATGTTTATACTCCCTGCACAGTCTAAATGCACATTTCGAATGCTTTGTTGCAACTGTTTGTGATTTTTGACATATAACACAGATAGTACAGTACATAGTATTTGCACTTAATGTGAGAGGCATAAAATGTAATGATTCTTCAATTGGGGCCACCTACTTTGATTTTAAAGCTATTCATACTAGAATAACTAATTGCAAAGATGCCACTGCAACATCAACGTCCCTCAGCATTAATATAACAAGAGCTCATGCCATCCATTAAGCTTATGCGATCCATTAGTATTAAGAAATCCTTGGATCAACACACTATAATGAGCCCCTAATGAAAACAAACACCTACAGATGCGAAATTAAACCAGTTTAAACCACCCAGCAAAATCACTCACACTTACATTAACTACCTATTGAGCCCATTTATACAAATTAATGTTCTCATTAACATACGAGCCGCGCGAAATCCAGTCCGGCGTGGCGGTTTAAAAATGAGGCGGTTTTAATTCGCTCAGATTCAAATCTCTATTTGAGCAGGTGTGTTTGCCATTAACATGAAAACACAGGGCACATGCTGGAATCTTCTCACAGTGTTTGTGGAAATAATTGTTGTTCCTGTATCACATTATCCTCCTTTGTCTAACTTAATGGATCCATTTTGAAGGAAGTAAACCGCCCGCGGTGAGCAAACTTCGCGCCAAATCTACCTCACGCTACCTAAACAGACAAAATGTAATATAATTAAACATCTTCTATATAATTCAACTATTTTATTTCTTAAATCGACATGTACAGAGGTTATTTACAGAACAGCACAGTAGATAAACACTAATTTCCTCTCAGGATCTCCCCACAGGACCACCAGTCCAGTTCGCACCTTGTTAACACCGCCATTAGATTTGCTTTACATTCGCTGATTGTTGATTTACATTTGCGACTAAATAGCAGCTCTTTATGGCTGTTGACTGAAGACTTTGCCAACATCATATAAAGCCCTGCCAATCTGGCGGTGTCTCATTCATTCCAGCTCCAGCAACCAAAGAACATCTCTTGAGAATCAGTGAACATGTTGGCCGCAGTGATCTGGATCTCCATTGTGGGACTCGCCATCGGCCGACCGTCTTTGAATCACCTGGAAAACGAGTCTGAAGAAGTGCGCTCGGAGGCCATCAAGAGGCTTTTGGAGGTGTTTGGGATGGAGGATCCTCCTGCTGCTTTGGTTCGAGGACACAAACAGCCTCCTCAGTACATGCTGGACCTGTACAACACCATCGCGGATGTGGATGGAGTCACCAAAGACCCGACGCTCCTGGAGGGAAACACCGTTCGCAGCTTCTTCGATAAACGTAAGATAAACCATTGATTACTTTATTGATTTGTTGCGATACAGTGAATATAAAAAGCACATTTGGGATAAAAAAACGTTGGGAAGCACTTGTGATCTTCCGCGTTTTTTGCCACAAGTGTAATTGGAGAAAACAAAACAGAGTTTTTCTCTTACCAAATTTATGTTTATTTTTGTATTCTTCGTTTTTTAAATTTTAGTGTTAGTTACAGTTTTGGTAATTTTGTGTTTTTGTTTTTTTAAATAAAATGCGTATATAATAGAATTGTTTTATTGTTGTTGTTGTTTAGTTTTAGCTTTAGCTTTAGTATTTTAGTATATCAAGTTAAACTAAATAATGATAATAAATGATCCTTTGGCAACTAGCTGTAATAAAATAAGTTGCGTTTTATATTTTCAGTTAACATTTTATTTATGTTTTTATTAAGTAACAAAGTGTTTATTATTATTATTATTATTATTATTATTATTATTATTTTTTAGTTTTAGTTAACTATAATTATCCTGCTTCATAAGGTGCATCCTGAGATTTTTTAAATCTTTCCCTTATTATTCACTCTTATCTGTTTTAATTTTTTTTTTTTTTTCACATTTTCTATCAGATTAAATACTAATTTAACTATTAAAAACTAATTTAACCAAAAGCCCTTTTTTAAAATTACGAGAAGTGTTCAATCAACAAAAAAATCAAGTAAATACTCAATGTTATGATACTTTATTTTATTTTAATTTTCTAAATTTTGGAATTGCATAAGAGTATATACTTAAAACTTTAAGTTTAGTTGTATGTTTTAGTGTTTAACTTCAGGCAAGCATGTACCTAACTATTCAAGATTAGAAGACTAAATGTGAATTCATTAGAAATAATAATTATAAATATAACAATAATTAAATTTTATTATTATTATTATTATTTTATTTATTTATTTATTTATTTTGCAGTTTTATCAAAAGTAGGTATATTTGTGTACAAAATTAATTTGATTACAAAATTAAAATATTTAAACATGTCTATAGCATCTTTTTTTTAACAATTTGATAAACATTTAATCAAAATAAGTAAACAAAAATGTAATGATTTCATATTTTACTTAAATTGTTGACCTTAAGAGTGTATAATTGTGTGTTTTAGTGTTAAGTTTACCTTTAATCAATCATGTACATAAATATTCAAGGTTGGGAGACTAAATGTATTGAAATGTTTTGAGAATGGCTCATTAAGACCCATATTGATCAGCTGCTAATCTGAATATTGAGATTGGGGGATGGTGTGAAATATGTATAAAGTATGCGTGATTATGGGTCATTTCTCACCATTACTTATCTTTTTTAGTGCACAGCGACCAAATCGAGTATCTCTTCAACATGTCTACGGTGGCTAAGAGTGAGAAGATCCTCACGGCTGAGCTTCATCTGTTCAAGCTCCGACCACAAGCGTCGCTTACGTTCAACAGGCATCACTTCTGTCAGGTATTTACAGTCCCAAAACAAAATGATGCGTTTCTAAAAGAAAGCTCTTTAGGTTAATCATTTCAGTGATGTTTTTATGCAGGTGAGTGTCTATCAGATTCTTGATAGCAGCAAGAAGAACGTCTCACAAGGGAAGAAGCTTCTTTCATCCAGGCTGGTGCCCATCCATTCCAGCGGCTGGGAGGTTTTTACCATTACTCAAGCTGTAAGTATGAATAAAATCACACTCTCTGAGAGGTTTTCTCATATTTAGTAACCTTGCCTTTGATAAGTGAGTTAAAATGTTGCATTAGAAGGGAGCTGAAAAGGTTTTAGAACACACCCAAAGAGTTCCCTGTGCAAATTCATACATAATAATAAATATGTTTTATATCTCAAAGGTTCGCTCCTGGATGACAGATGAGGGCAGTAATTTGGGTCTCCTGGTCTCAGTCAGGACTTTAGCAGGTCTTCAGACGGATCTGAAAACCGTGCGTTTTGCATCGGGTCGTAACCACCATCACAGTAAACAGCCCATGCTGGTCCTCTTCACTGATGATGGCAGACGGGCTGCTTCTTTGGAAATCATACCTAAAGGTATGACATATTTGTCTCTGAGATAGACTGAGATAGTCTGCTTCTCAGATGTTTTTCTACAGTAATCTCAAATGAGAGCTTCATGAGCGATAGCATAGGATGTAGGGATTCATATAAACACATCTTGTCCTAAACCAGGAAGTTTGGGGACCTGTGGAAAAGTTTGAAGAAAAAATAAAATAAAACAATAAATACTTAAATAAATAATAACAATAAATTCAAATAAGCAAATAATAAAAATATAATAATATAAAAAATGAAAAATATAAAAAATATTACATTCAAATTCAATGTTTTATAAATAATACAAATAAATTAATAAAAAAAAATTAATAAAATTTAAATAAAAAAATTAATAAAAATTAAATCAAAATAAATAAATGGAGTTAAAATAAATAACAATAAAATAATTTAAACAAAAACGTAAATCATATTTTTTTACCTAATACAATAAATGTAACATTACAGCAGAAAATAATTTAGTAATGTAATATAAACAGGGTTATTACAGTCAAATTAAATTAAACGTAAAACAAAAAAATCATTTTCATTGCTTGAAATACTGAAGTACTTAAACTTTAAAAAAAAAAATAAAACTTGGAAAAGTTTAAATAAAAACCGTGTAAATATGTAGCAAATAAATAATAATAAAATAATAAATAATAAAATACAGTGTTATAGTGAATAAAAATAAAGTAAAAAAATTAAAAGATTTGAATAAAAGTTTAATAACATTTTTAATTAAATAAATAAATTCTAAAACGTAAATAGTACAATGCATCTAACCGTACAGTACTATAGGGAGTAGTAAAAAAATTATTAATGTAATAGAAACCTTATACTTTAAAATAAAATAAAATAAAATAAACCTGGAAAAGTTTAAATAAAAACAAATAAATAATAATAAAATAAGTAAATAATTAAATACAGGGTTATAGTGAATAAAAATAAAGTGAAAAAGATAAATAATTTTAATAAAAGTTTAATACATTTTTTTAATTTAATAAAATTCTAAAACGTAAATAATACAATGCATCTAACAATACAGTGCTACAGAGAGTAGGAAAAAAATGTAGTAATGTAATAGAAACAGGGTTATAATAGGTGACTAAAATTAACCTTAACCCCTAAACCCTTAAACCCCTGATCATATCTGGAGGTCCATGACATCTAAATGTTTTCTCTTTGTATTCAGATTCAGATGATTCTCCCGTTAGACCCAGTCTCCCGTTTCCCAGCCTCCCTATCTCAGCAACGGCCCGTCGTAGCGCTCGCTCACTTGACTACGATGAAAGCGGAGAGAAGATGCCGTGTCAGCGTCTGCCACTCTACGTGGACTTTGAAGAGATCGGCTGGTCGGGGTGGATCGTGTCTCCGCGCGGATACAACGCGTACCACTGCAAAGGCTCCTGTCCGTTTCCCCTGGGTCAAAACATGAGACCAACCAACCACGCCACGGTCCAGTCCATCATCAACGCCCTCAAACTGACCAAAGGCATCGAGACGCCCTGCTGCGTGCCTGACAAACTCTTCAGCATTAACCTGCTGTACTTTGACGACGATGAGAACGTGGTGCTGAAGCAGTATGATGATATGGTGGCCGGCAGCTGCGGCTGTCACTGACAGACCTCGTTCATGCTCCGAGCTCAGTCACAAATCTGGACTGGACTTTTGTGGCAGGATGGGATTGTAAAATATGTAAATAGATATCAAATTTTAATATATGGAGGAGCTTGAGTTGGTCGCTTGTAAAAGATGTACATTTGTATATTGCATGTTGTGAACTATTATAAAGTCTAAATAAATTCTTACACAAAAATGAAGGACAGAGTTGGTTTTAGCATCTGACCTGAATCCCTCCAGACATGTTTTCACACGTGATCCTATAGAAAAAGTGGCAACAAAAGCAACAGGTGACAGGTAGAGAGAAAGTAAAAGAACAGCAGGTAAACAGCTGCAAGATCAACTGATACCATTCAGCCTCCGTGCCAACCGATTCAACTCACAATAGTGCGCCAACGCACCAGTGCTTGCATATTTAATGCCATAATTGAGATGCATTTGCAGATATAAACACAATACACCAGGCTGCTTTTCATGAGATCTCTAGTCAAAACACTTTAACATGACTGAAATCAGGATGAAAGAAACAAGTGTCACCAAACTCAGGACTGGGTGACATTTCACCCCTCAAAAAAGAAAGAAATAAGAGAATAATGGGGGAAATGTCAAATATAAAACGTTCAGACACATTACAGTAATGAGCAGTGTTGTTATTGTTAACTATAGCTATAAACAAATACATTTTGTTAATTGATAAAAAGCGGAACGAAAAACATTAGATGGAAAAAAAGAAAATTATAAAAATGAAAAACTAAAGTAAGTTTAAGGTGAAGTACTAAAATGATTAAAAGCTAAATAAAAAATATTTTGAAATTATTTTAAAAAACTATAAAATTATAATTATTTATTAATTATTAAATAAATTATCCATATAATTTATTATTACTTATTTATTTCTAATTCAAATGGAAACTGAAAAAAAATAAAGAAAAGAAAAGAAAAGTATAAATGCAGCCTTGTCAACTAACTGAAATAAGTTTAGGGTGAAGTACTAAAATGGCTAAAAGTGAAATAAAAGTTATTTAGAAATAATAAAAAAAAAAAACAATAAAAATAAAATGATTTTTTTAAAAAACTCATTTTATATATATATATATATATAAAAAAATTAATTGTATAATATATAAATAATACTAAAACAACACTGGTAATAAGTATTTGGTACAGAAAAAATGCCTAATTATCATAGAAATCCAAAATGAGTCTTTTGTTTACTTATTTCTAGTTTTAAAAAATTATACAAAAATTTTAATAGAAACTGGGGGGAAAAAGCTAAAAAAAAAAAAAAAGTATAAATGTAGCCTTGTCAATAACTGAAATATTTTTAAGGTGAAGTACAAAAATGACTAAAAGTTAAATAAAAACTATTTAGAAATGTTTTAAAAACAAACAAACAAACAAACAAAAGCACCATAAAATTACAAAAATCTAAAAATGAAATCTAATTCAATATATTAATAAAAACTATAATATATACAAATATATAAATAATGTAATATATATAAATAAATCAACTAAAAGTATAAATGTTGCCTTGTCAACTAACTGAAATAAGTTTAAGGTGAAGTACTAAAATTACTAAAACTAAAAAAAAAAAACCTCACTTATAAAATCACAAAAATCTTAAAATAAAATCTTATTCAAAATATTAATAAAAACGATAATAATTCTACTGTTCCAAATTTGACTTTTTTATTTTAGACATTTTTCTGTTTAGACATTTTTCATCTTATTTATTTCTAGTTTTTAAAAATGAGACAAAAATTGAAATATAAAACTGAAAATATAAAAATAAAATCTAAATCAAAATATTAATAAAAAGTCCAACAATATATAAATAAAGCTAAATTAATAATGTATTTGGGACAGAAAAAATGCTTAATTGTCATAGCAATCCTTAAAAATTAGCTTGTATTAAATTTGGTAATTTTATTTTATTTGTTTGTTTGATGTTATCAAGTCTTTTTTTATATCAAATAATATATATATATATATAATTTTCATTTTTATATATACAGTGATATTTTAAGTTTTTTGGAGGGTCAGTTTGTTCTCAGTTTGTTGTCAGCAGAAATCTCTTCATGTGCCCTTAAATTCCTCTCTATCACACAATAATTCTGTAAATATGAACACTGAATATTGTTGTACATTATTTCACCCCAGCAGCATATTTCCAGCGGTCCCAGCATGTGAACGGGTCGGTAATCTGACGCTCAGATGTCTCCCCCGCTCTCCTCTTGCACTCCCCTTGACCGACAGGACGCATTCACGTCCAAAAGAGACCGCCATTCATGGCAGCGAAATGATGAAATGCTGCCATTATCAGAGAACTAAAGGCCTCGCAGCGGCCGACACCTGATCTGCCATGTCTCACTGCGGCCTTTTGTGCCAGTATTTCATATCTGAAATATCTGCTGGCATTCGGCTGCAGTCGAGAGCCAGTTTGCCATGGAGCTGCAGGAATGGGGAACAAACAGACCATCTTTACATCCCAGCAACTGGACGCATATCAGGTCAGTCATAACTTTTGATATCACACTGTTCAAAACTTTTGGCGCAGTAAAATGTGTAACGATTTTGAAAGAAGCGCTCACTGAGGCTGCATTTATTTGAATAAAAATACAATAAAAACAGTAAAATTGTGAAATATTATTTCCATTTAATAGAACTGTTTTCTATGTGAATATATTGTAAAATGTAATTTATTCCTGTGATGCAATGCTGAATTTTCAGCAGTCTTCAGTGTCGCATGATTCTTCAGAAATCATTCTAATATACTGATTTGCAGCTCAAGAAACATTTATTATAATTATAAATGTTAAAAACAGTTGTGCTTCTTAATGTTTTTGGAAACCAGTTCAAAAGAACAGCATTTATCATCATCTTTTCTAACATTATAAATGTCTTTTCTGACACTTTTGATCAATTTAATGCATTGTTGCTGAATAAAATTATTAATTTTATTTAAAAAAAATCTTACTAACCCCAAACTGTTGGACAATAGTGTATACATCATATGCAAAAAGTTAAAATGGCCAAGATAATACTGAGAATTGATATTCAAATGGTTGTTAACAGCTATATTCATGAATATGCATGTATGCTTTGCACCTCATTATCATTTTTCTTCACACAATTATAAAGCATTTGCATGAAGGTAGGGCTTGAGTAGAAATGTTGATTAGTAAACCATTGCATGTTTTTGCATCTCTTATTTTTGTAGGACTGCACTTATTTTACCAGAAAAGAAATTCTGAGGTAAGTTTACTGTGGTATTAAATACTTGCTATTATATGGCTGTAACTAAAAGGCATCTGAGCTTACTTAGTTGAAGAAGAGTTGTCAGTGAATGTTTGTGTCTTTCCTCAGACTGTTTCATCGATACCGTGATTTAGCTCCGCAGCTCGTGCCGCTGGACTACACGAACCAACCGGACGTGCGTTTGCCCTACGAGTTGATTGGCAGCATGCCGGAGCTGAAGGTAGCTACGGTGCATCTCACTCCTGTTCCTCATTAATTATGAACCACCTACTAATTGATCGCAGTCTTGGTGGGGTTAAGCGTTATCAGATCCCCTTAACTCAAGAGAACCATCAGTTTAGCTTAGTTTAATCCAGTGTCTGTATTAACGAAGAGGTAGAAGCATTTGGAGACACGCAAATATAGACACGTGATCCTATGATATTATATTATCAGTGTTGGGGAGTAACTAATTACATGTAACGGAATTACGTAATTTAATTACAAAATAACTGTAATTGTAATTAGTTACAGTTACTGAGAAAAACTATGTAATTAAATTACAGTTACTTTTAAAAAATGCCAGTGATTACAAAGCGGATTACATCTGAATTTTTTCACACCCCCACCCCCACTTACAGACTTAATTGACTTATTTCATAAATTGCATTGACTGCTCTAAAATGACACACCAATGTTTCAGGAGTTTAGGACACAGGACACATGCTTATTCGCTGATTAACTGTTTTATTTCCTATTTGGGTTTATGCATAAACTTTATTTTTAAGATGATTTTCCAACGCATTGTTAGATGCTAGTGTTTTCTGTCATAACTATGCAAACATTTGATTTCAAACCCAGTATCATAGCTATTAAACTATTTCTTGTTATGATGTTATTTATGTTATGATCTTGTTATGGCATATAGCGCTACTGTGCTCACGGTGACCCGAGTTCGATTCCCGTCTCGAGGTCCTTTGCCGATCCCGCTCCCCTCTCTCCTCACAGCTCTTTTCTGTCATCTCTCTACTGTCCTATCACAATAAAAGGCACAAAAAGCCCCAAAAAAACAAGTAAGAAAAAAAACAAGCCTGAATTTGTGGTGCCTGTGCTTTAAATTCAATTATTACACAGCTCAGACCCGGGGCAACTTAAGTCAGTGCTATATGTTTGAGAATTTTCTTGGCGGAAACTTTGCGTTTGATTAGCTAATAAAATATTAAAGCTTAATTCAATATTATGTGTACAATTTCTTATTTCTGTCATCCTGGTATCGTGGACTCGCTCTATTGTTTCATACAAACGCAGCTGCTGCCATTTTTTTTTGTACACTGTAATGGATTATAAGATAACTAACAAACTAGTACTACTACTTAATTATTTATGTGGTGAAATGTTGTGTAAGAAAAGTGGTATGACTGCACTGTGTCCCTAAAATGTCTAGTTTGAACTTGCCGTTTGCCAGCAACTGATTTCTTCATGGAAGCTTTGCGTTCAAATATTTCAACTTAGTGTTTTGTGTCTAATAATTTTGACATGAAACATCTAAATAATCTATCAAGCAGCTGTGTAATAAGTGAGATAATGTACATTCAGCCAGTTGTTATTGCAAAATAAAGATCTATATTATCCCTTACTTATTATAATCTTAATTCAAGTGATAAAGGATTTTGAAAGTCTGACAGTAATCAGTGTTTGGTGCTACTGTAAGGTTAACTCTGCCTGGTTTAAATGTTTCAAATGATTAACAGTTGAAAATATTAGAAATTTAGAAAAGTAATCAAAAAGTAATTGAAAGTAACAAGTTACATTAATAAAGTAATTGAAAAGTTACACTACTTATTACATTTTAAATCAAGTAACTTGTAATCTGTAACCTACTACATTTCCAAAGTAACCTTCCCAGCACTGTATATTATATATATTTAAAAAAAAAAAAGTAATTTATGAACAATATAACGATATGAGGAACCTCCAATAATATTTTGTGTGTGTGTTTTCAATCTGCTTTTTAGAAAAAGAGCTAGCTACGCCAGATGAATCGCGAATGAATCACTCTGTTCGGTTCGGTTCAGTTTGATTCATTCGGACAGTTCACTGAATCGTTTGCAGCCGTTACTCATATTGAAATATGAAGGGGATATTTCATAAGACAGAAATGAAAAATGACGCTGGATGGGGTCGATATTTACCTATAATTCACTGTAAAAAAAACTGTCGTTTTTAATAACAAAGCAGCTCTTGTAAATGGACACTGCATGTAAAGACGATTTATTTCCACTTATATATGTGTTGATTTCGTTTGAATTCGTATGACGAGAATCATACCCCCCCCCAAAAAAAAAAAATTAACAAACAAAAAATAAGCATGAAGATCCTTTCCAAACCCCGCCCCTAAATACTAAATATAACCGTCACTGGGCCGAGATCGTACGAGAACGTACGAATGGGATTTTACGAATATTCACGAGTTCGGATTTACCCGTCTAGATACTTTTTTTTGGGCTACTGAACATACTTTTATGAAGACAATGTCGTGTTTTATGTAGGATAACCCATTCAGGCAGAGGATCGCTGAGGTTTTCTCAGAGGACGGAGAAGGAAACATGACTTTGGACGACTTTCTGGACATGTTTTCAGTGCTGAGTGAAATGGCACCGCGGGACCTGAAGGCCTATTACGCTTTTAAAATCTACGGTCAGTTTTAAACCCAAGGTTTGATTCTACATAAAATGAGCAACTTTTTTCAACACCGAATCTTATAACACACGCATTTAACAACTGAAAATGTTTTTTGCTCAATCTCCAGTAACGTTAACTTAAAGGAGAACACCACTTCCAGAACAACAATTTACAAATAATTTACTCACCTCCTTGTCATCCACGATGTTCGTGTCCTTCTTTCTTCAGTCGTAAAGAAATAATGTTTTTGAGAAAACATTTCAGCATTTTTCTCCATATAATGGACTGATATGGTGCCCCGAGTTTGAACTTCCAAAATGCAGTTTAAATGCGGCTTCAAACGATCACAAATGCGATTGTAAACGATCCCAGCCGAGAAAGAAAGGCCTTATCTAGAGAAACGATCGGTTATTTTAATAAAAATAATACAGTTTATATACTTTTTAATGCCAAAGGCTCGTCTTAGACTCTGACTGGCCTGTTTTTGTTTTGTTCCAGTTCATGACAGTTAGGGTATGTCGAAAAACTCCCACCTCATGTTCTCCCTCAACTTCGAAATTGTCCTATATCGCTGTTGTATCTTTTTTTTGTTAAGGGTGTTTGATCTTCTTTGCATGTTCACTTTGTAAAGACTGGGTCGGAACTTCTGCAGTGATGTAGGATGATTTTAAAATGATTTTTGAAGTTAAGGGAGAAAATACGATTGGAATTTTTCGACATACCCTAACTGTCTTGAGGCAGAATACACTGAATATAGGGAGAGAAAGGCAAGAGGAGCGTTTGAGATCAAAAAGTATTTAAATGGTATTTTTTAAAATGAAAATAACCTATCGTTTCCTAGATAAGATCCTTCTTCCTCGGCTGGGATCATTTACAACCGCATTTGGGATTGTTTGAAGCCGCATTTAAACTGCATTTTGGAAGTTCAAAATCGGGGGCACCATATCAGTCCATTATATGGAGAAAATGCTGAAATGTTTTCCTCAAAAAACATAATTTCTTTACAACCGAAGAAAGAAAGACATGAACATCTTGGATGACAAGGGGGTGAGTACATTATATGAGAATCTGGTGAAGTGGACTTCACCTTTAATTTTTAAACTTTTTACAAAGTTTACATTTTTTAAGGTTTCTAGGCAAGATATACCTTCCTTCTAAAGAGAACCCAAACCTCAAGTTCATATTTTTTTTAATGTGATTTTTATGTAATGTCATTTATTCAGCAATTGTTTAAAGAATGTAATTGTATTATTCATATACTAGTATAGTTTTTATGAATTAGGGTTTTTTTTTTTTGTGGTATTTTTGTATTTTATGTGCTCTTGCCATTTATATTATATATAAAATCTACACTACCAGTCAAAAGTTTTTGAACAGTAAGGTTTTTAATGTTTTTTAAAGAAGTCTCTTCTGCTCACCAAGCCTGTTTATTTCATCCAAAGTACAGCAAAAACAGTAACATTGTGAAATATTTTTACTGTGTAAAATAACTCTTTTCTATTTGAATATATTTTAAAATCTAATTTATTCCTGTGATGTAAAGCTAAATTTTCAGCATCAGTACTTCAGTCTTCAGTGTCACATGATCCTTCAGGAATCAGTCTTAATATGCTGATTTGCTGTTCAAGAAACATTCATTATTATTATTATTATCAATTTACTGCTTTTATGTGGCAAGGATGCTTTAACTTGATCAAAAGTAATGATAAAGATATTTATAATATTACAAAAGATTTCTAATTCAGATAAATGCTGTTCTTCTGAACTTTCTATTCATCAGAAAACCTGAAAAAATTCTACTCAGCTGTTTTCAACATTACAATAATAATAAATGTTTTTTGAGCAGCAAATCCGAATATTAGAATGATTTCTGAAGGATCATGTGACTGGAGTAATGATGCTAAAAATTCAGCTTTAATCACAGGAATAAATTAAATTTAAAAATATATTCAAATAGAAAACAGTTATTTTAAATTCTAACAATATTTCTGCATTTTACTGTTTTTGCTGGCTTGGTGAGCAGAAGAGACGAAAAAATATTAAAAATCTTACTGTTCAAAAACTTTTGACTGGTAGTTTATACACATGGCTACTATTTAGGTTTTTCTTTTAGTTTTAATTCATTTTTGTTTTAGTTTTTATTTATTTCCAGTAATTTTATAGTTTTAGCGCTTCTTCAGCTTAAACTTATTTCAGTCAGTTGCCAAGGTAAGCTTTTCAATTTTTTATTTCAGATTTGTTTCAATTAATTTATTTTTTTAATAGTTTTAGTTACGAACAAAAGTTTTTTGTATTCATGGCAGCGTATGTGCAGTCATTTGATACTATAACCTGACCTCAGTCTTCTTTTCCTATTCATGTAGAGATGAATCTGCAGAACCTTAACTGACTCAAGAATATCAATAATTCACAAGTTCATTAATGAGGGAACTACATATCTGTGTTCATGTCTGTCTAATTAAACGACAGAATAAAAGATCTCAGAAAACCTGATCTGCTGCTGTCATCAAAAAACTGTACTCATGCAATATTAACGCGGGGTAAATGATAACGCTCTCAAACAATAGAGATCAATGATTTCAGCAAGAGAGTATGCTGAACTGATGCATCTTATTCAGACTCAACGCAACTAAGGATTCAGTGATAAAATATTTAAACCATGGTGGATTAGGGTTGCCCTATAAAATAAATTATATGATAAATGTAAAGTAAATAAAATATTACTAAAAATATATTATATTTAAAAAATAAACAGACATTTAAAATTAATTAATAAATTAATTTATGTTTAAAAATGTAGTTGGTAACAATAAAATAGGTCAATAAATGAGTACATCTGTAACTCATGCATTGTGAAATGTCTTCGCATTTAAAGGTTTAATGTGTCGACTGTTAGTGTTAAATACAACTTTTAAAAGTATTTCTTTTCTACATTACAATAAACTAAAAATAATTCTTAAAGGCAATTTAAAAGCTATATTAAAATGCTTTATTTTATTGGTAGCTACATTGTAAACATTAAATGTTTTTAAATATTATAAATATTTATTTATTCTAAAAGTGCTTTATTTGCTTACTGAACCCAACTGAAGTGTTTTCTAATGCTGCTCACCCTCGTTCTTTCCTTTAGACTTCAACAATGATGACTTCATCTGTAAATCAGATCTGGAAAAAACTTTAAATAAACTGACACGTAACGAGTTGACTGAGGATGAGGTGAGGATGGTGTGTGAGAAGGTGATTGATGAAGCTGATCTGGACAATGACGGCCGACTGTCTCTAGAGGATTTCCAGCACATGATCGTGAGAGCGCCTGACTTCCTCAGGTAACAACTATACACTGAAAATCATGCTTAACATTGATTCTGCTAGATAAAACTAGTTTGGAATGAAATCTGTAAAAGAATGATGCCTTGGATTTCACTGAATAATGATCACGTAATGTTCTCTTTGAAAAAGCATTATTTTAGTTAACAAAAACCATTAAAAAAAACGTTAAAAAAAACTTAAACTTATTTTGTTTCAGCTAGTTGCCAAGGCAGCATTTCTCATTTCATTTAGTTATTTTTTATTTATTTTTTTACTCAAATTAACATGAAAAAATGCAAATGCAAATGGTAAAAAAAAAGCTAGTTTGGAATGAAAACTGTAACAGAATGATGCTTTGGATTTAACTGAATAATGTTCACTTAAACTGATGATCTGTTTTAAATAATAAATTAATACAATTTAATAAAATAAAAAATAAAATGAAACTTGTTTTATTTCACCTGCATTTCTCATTTAATTTAGTTGAAAAAAAATGAATAAAAACTATATTAAAAAAAAAGACAAAAACAAAAATTATTTTCAACTTTAACTAAAATTAAAATGACAACAAAAAATGTACAAAAAGCTAATTCAGAATGTTTATAAAAACTAGGATGTCAATGATATAAATAAACATGACAAAAACAAACTAAAATTATTTTTATTTAAAATGAAAACAGAAAATGTAAATAAAAAAATTAATTAATTAAAAAAGCTAATTCAAAATATTAATAAAAACTAGGATCTCAATGATACTAACATAACACTGGTTTGAAAGGACCAGTTTTATTTTAGTATTTTTTACATACAGTTATACATTTTATTAATGTTTTTATTTTAATATTTTCAGCTTTAATTTCATTTTAATGTTTTGTCATTTTTTATTCATGTATATTACTCTTAAGGTTTAATATATTAAATCTGTTTTATTTTAAACTAAAACTGAAATAAAATGAGTAAAAACTATATATTTAGAAAATACAAATAAAAATGACAAAAACACAAAAATTATTTTCAACTTTAACTGAAATTAAAATGAAAACAGAAAATGTAAAAAAAAAAAAAAACACTTCAAAATATTAATAAAAACTGGGATCTCAATGATACTAAAATAACACTGTTTTGAAAGGACCAGTTTTATTGTAGTATTATTTATATACAATTATAATTTTGATTAATGTTTTTATTTTAATATTTTCATTTTTAATTTAATTTTTTTTTAATTCATGTATATTACTCTTAAGGTTTAATATATTATTTTTTTTTATTTCCACTTTGTAATGTTGGTGCTTCGATTTAAATATATTTCAGTTTGTTACAAAATGTAAGCACATTTTTACCATTTTAAAGAAATATCCTGGTTTAATACCATTTAAACTCTAGTTACATCATCTACTATGACATTAACTTGTCCCCCGTGACAGTCTTTTCAATTAAATGTCACCTCCTCCTTCAGCAGCATTTTTTCACTTTTATGAGAATATTTTAACCATTTAGGATCGCTGTCATTTTTTAATATCAAATACTTCTAGCCTGTTGATAGGTGGTTTCACCAATTAAAATAAACCAATATCACATATTTTATGTGCTAACGTAACTAGGACAAGGATTTAATATTAATAAGTATATCCAAGTTACAATTTCAATTTATACAAACTTTTGCTACTACCTGGATTTAACCTGCTTGAAAGGTTCATGTTTAATTTCAAGTGTTACTTGCCATTTCCTTGTAATTGTTAGTAAAATTTGTTTCGAAGTAAATCAATTCTACACTGACTAATCAACAATATATATATGGTTTTTATAGATTTTATTTTTTATAAGATGTTAACCCAGAAAATGTCTTAATCTTCTCTTTTCTAGCACCTTCCACATCCGGATATGAAGATCATCTGGACACTGAACAACAGGAATATTACTTTCTAAAGATGATGTTAGATCGTTCGCTGCAGATTCAGTCAGGTACAGATGGCAGTTTACATTCAAATTGAAAATACAGAAATTAAGAAGGCACCTGTACTAATACAAGAGTATTTATATCAAATATTATTTAAAAAAAAGACTTTAATGAATTCTAAGGATTCTTAAACATAAAAACAAGACAATGTTCTGCTTTTTTAGATGGGCTACAGCACAATCAACACCTGAAAGGAAATCATCCGTCAATATTAAAAACACAAACAGATCCATCTCTTAAAAGAATCTTATTTTAATAAATCAAAAGTACAGATATCTACAAAAACTGTAGATCAGTTTTTCAATGTTTTTTTAGAAAGTACAGTACAATTTAAGTAGATCTCTTTTTAGAGTTATTTACAATTGTTTCTTCTTTTTTTTTTATACCAAAATGTAATTTACGATCTCCCCAGTTACCTCACAATCGACAAATGAAAACATGGTCATATAAAAGATTCTGTAAATGATATGGATGACAGTCGTTTCAAATCAAGAAATACAAGACAAACTAAACAGCAAGATCGTCAGACGTACGTAACGCTGCTCAATAAACACGACATGACTGCAAAGCCGTTTGTTAAGACAGAAAGCGGTACCTGTTTGCTAATGTTCTTTTCCACTTGGTTGGTTTGCAAATCCAATAAAAATGTTTTGCCAGCTGACTGCGTTTTATTTTACCAAGGCCAGATTAAGTTGCATCTGAGGTCCATTAACATGTTTTTAAACAGCAGACTGTCCTCTAAAGCGAAGAACAGGCAACTAGGCCAACGCTTCAATGTACAGGACATCAATAGAAAATAATAAACACACACACAGACAAAACATACAGGAGGTCAACAGTATCACCTTCATGATGCATAGATCCAAAATGAAAGATCAAGTATTAGTTATTAAGACAAACGGCAAGTTGGGGACATTATTGGACAGGGAGAGAAGGGAAATGCTATGGGTACAGATGACCTCCGTTACGCCGACATACGCTTCTAACGCAAATATAAACCCAAAACAGCATCTCCTTGAGGTGGAAAGAGAACAAGGTGCAAACAGGAAGTCATTTCAAGTCAATATTTAAGCTTGGAAAAAGGAAAAGTGGCCATTTTTAGGATGCGCCATATTGCAGCAAGAAGAGAATTTCATGCACTTTTACCTCTGGAAAAAGTCAAACACTGTGCTTCTTGTTTTTTTAGGTCTTTAAAAACACATCCAGGTCACATTTCACCCCAAAACATATATACAGAATCTCAAATTCTCATTATGTCAAAAATAAAAATGCATTTCAATGTTTTCTTAAAGGTTGCACAACACATACTGTCCTGATATGTAAACCATTTGTACTTTATGCATATGGAACTTAATTCTTAAAAATAACAAAATGCAAAAACTGGTTTTGGGGTGAAATCTGACCTTGTCGCGTTTTGTCGGTTTCTAAATGGAGATTTTTTTCATTCAAAGCTAATGGGTGCTGAATCTTGTGGTAAAGTTTCCTGACCTATTGCTGGTGAACACAAAAGCACCAACTGACATGTTTTATTTTACAATATGATTACAAAACGTACATTTGAGTAAACTGCGATGCAAAGTCAAAACTACACAACTGGTCAAAATAAAGGATCTCATTGCATTTCTTGCGTTAAGCATAAGCATGTGCTTATGACAACACACTATTCAGAACTCAGGAATGGTGGATTACTGTATTCATGGTAGTTAAGCCTAGTCATATGAACCAGATCTGTTTGTTTTTACCTTGTGCAACCCAAAATAATAAGACTGACATGCCGTAGGACTGTAATTCAGGTGCTACACGTACAGTCCGTTCATAATACATAAGAAATATGAACAAATTAACAAAACCACTGATAGAAGACTATTAATTCTGAAACTTAAACTGAACCAAGAGCAGCCAATGCATAAAACTAGCTCTGGCTTGTTCCTTTGGGGGAATGAAAATGCCTTAATCTCAAAACGAACATGAATTCGGCAGGTCATACTCCATGTAACCATGTAAAAACACCTGACTTTATGATGCAAAACTATCACTTGGCACAAACTACACACAACACAAAGGATACTGATAAAGTGCATGGACTTCTGTATACGGGAGGTGCTTTCTCAAGTATAGCTCTGCTTTTCAGGTTACACAGTCACCCTTTTTCATTGCTTTTGGTTACGCATAATTGTTAATACTACAAACGCAGGATTTCCGCATCCTATCGAGGGCTACGTGTCAGTTTCATTCGATTACACGCGATTACTTGCTTTCATGTTGGGATGTTTTCAGGTCATAATAAAACCTGAGTTTTGGATTTTGTTGAAGGAATGTTAAAACGAAAGCTAGCGCTACTGCATAAAAGACTGCACTATTTGGAAATAGCTTCATGTGCATGTTAAATAAAAAAGAAGGGAGGTTAGTTTTAACGAGGCAGCAAACATGTCTTAAAGAATAAAAAGGAGGATCTTCATTCGTTTAATATGAAACCTTGACTGCACCAAGATTGTGAACGCAACACTTTTGCGTAACAGGTCTGGGGCAGAAACGGCAAAATGTTTGTTTTATTAAAAAAATGAAAGAAAGGATAAAGCATCTAAGAGGTGGGTTATAATATTCCTACTGTGATTGTCAAGGAATGCATAAGGGGCAAAAAAATAAAATGTAAATGATAAAGAAAGTCCCACGTAACTCTCAGACTGGCTCAATATCAGATCACGTTCTGCGGCCCGACTTCTAGGTCGCCGTGAAGGAATGGATCGATTTTGGCAGTTGTGCACTCGAACCGAGCGATTGAAGCAAAGACATGGGATCTTCTTTAGGAACGACTGTGACGATGCTTGCAGCTCTTCACCTTGACTGGTAGAACCAATGCTTTCCCACCATGGTTTCGTCGGGGAAGGGTTGTAAGCTAGAGGAATCGGCGTCGCTAATCTGTCAATGGAAGAAGATAAGAGGAGCCAGGGACTCCGACGGCCCTAGGGCTGGAAGAAGAGCGCGACAGAGAAGGAGAGATGGGATAAAAGAGGAAGGAGGAAGAGGAGTGCTAAGAGGGAGAGCATAGTCCAGTCGTGTCCAGCCCACGGGCGGCGGACAGTAAGGCCTTGGTCTTCACAGTAGCACACAGCGAAAGAAGCTGCTCTTTTTCTGCTGTTCAGTGGTAATTTTCACTCCGTGGTTGCTGCTCTGAGGATTGTTGCCCTCCTGTGTGAGCAAAGAAAAACAAACCTCATCAGATTCAAGATTCTTACTTTATCATTGCAACTCGAGCTAGCCAGAAACTGTGGTAATACTGAGCAAGAGACATTGTGTTTGTTCATTCAAAAGGAAAATTGTGGTAATGCTTTACCTGAAGCCTTTATTTACATTGCACTACCAGTCAGAAGTTTTTGAACAGTAAGATTTTTTAATGCTTTTTGAGGACGTGTCTTCTGCTCACCAAGACTTCATTTTTTTTTTATTCAAAGTACAACAAAAGAGTTAAATTGAAATATTTTTACTATTTGTATAACTGTTCTCTATTTGAATATATTTTAAAAATGTAATTTATTCCTGTGATTTCAAAGCTGATTTTTTGGCATCATTACTCCAGTCACATGATCCTTCAGAAATCATTCTAATATTCTGATTTGCAACTCAAAAAAAAAAAAAAAAAACGTTATTATAATGGTAACAGCTGAGCAGATTTTTTTCAGGTTTCTTTGACGAATAGAAAGTTCAGAAGAACAGCATTTATCTGAAATAGAAATCTTTTGTAACATTATAAATGTCTTTATCATCACGTTTGATCAATTCAAAGCATCCTTACTAAATAAAAGTATTCATTTCTATCATTTCTTTTCCCAAAAAATAAAAAAATAAATTATACTGACTCCAGGCTTTTGAATTGTATAGTGTATAATATTATAAATGCTTTTTATTTCAGATAAATGTTGATTTCGGATCTTTCTATTCCTCAAAGAATCCTGAAAAAAAAATTACTCAGTTGTTTTAAATATTGACAATAAAGAAAATGTTTCTCGAGCAGCAAATCAGCATATTAGAAGGATCATGTGACACTGAAGACTGGAGTAATGATGCTGAAAATTCAGCTTTGATCACAGGAATAAACTACATTTTAAAATTATTTAAAATAACTGCTTCCTATTTAAATATGTTAAAATATTTTGGATCAAATAAATGCCAGCTTGGTGAGCAAAATAGAATTCTTTAAAAAACAAACTAAAAAATTGCATTCCTCCTCATAATGCGTTCTCATCTAATTAATAATTCAAGTTATATTGTAATAACTAATCACCTTGAATATATAATACATATAAAACATGACAAATAACCAATTTCAGACTTAGACATGTACTCAGACATGTATCTTTAAATATCGCAACGCATTTTAACTTTAATTACCATTTTTGAAAATACATAATGCATTAAAACATGACAAACAAACAATTTTTAGATTAACAAATGAAACCTTATTGGAAAGTCTTACCAAATTATCAATCCAAATCCATTTTGAGACAAACGTAAAGCATAGAAAGGGAAAGTCTTACCAATTTCGTGTCCATTTTTGCTTTTATGTCTCTGGCGAGCGTTAAGAATGCCTGTAAATAGAGCAGAAAACGTCACTGTCTCGATTAGACCTTTAAACGCTCAATCAGCTGCAGATATGATAAGAAAATGAAATCATCAGCTTCATAAAAGTCATTTACACTTACATTCTCAACGTTGATATTAGCCTTTGCACTCGTCTCCATAAACTTGATGCCATACTCTAACGCCAGCTAAACGAATACAGGCAGATTTTAGTATTTAAAACACAAATATGATTTATCTGGATGATTTCAGAGTGTTTAGCCGTTCTAGCCATTTGTGGTAGTGCAAGTAGATTATTAACTAAATGCATTCCTGTGGAAGGTGGCATCAATGCTGTAGTCTTTAAATAATATAGTACATGCAAACTGTTTTTTGGGGAGGAAAAAATATAAGAAAATGATGTGCTTACCTTCTCGCCCCTGTCTTTAGACACCTGCCTCTTCTCATTAATGTCACATTTGTTCCCCAAAATCATTTTTTCTACATCCGCTGATGCATGCTGGGTTGAAAACATACAAGAACATGAGCTGTAATAATTTGCTACTAATTATGCAAACATTACTGGTAAGGATGTGCAATACTACATACACTACCAGTAAAATACAGCAAAAGCTGTAATATTGTGAATATACATTTTAAAAATGTAATTTATTGCAGCATCATAACTCCAGCCTTCAGTGTCATATGATCCTTCAGAAATCATTCTAATATGCTAATTTGTTGCTCAAGAAACTACTATTATGATGATGATGATGATGATGATGATTATTATTATTATCAATATTTAAAACAGTTGAGTACTTTTTTTTTCAGGATTCTCGGATGAATAGAAATATTCAAAGACCATTCAAAAGCTTGGAGTCAGTATGAAAAGATGATAAAGACATTTCTAATGTTACAAAAGATTTTTTTTTCAGATAAATGCTGTTCTTCTGAACTTTCTATTCATAAAAAAAAAATGAAAAAAAATTCTACTCAGCTGTTTTCAACATAATTATAATAATAAAGGTTTTCTGAGCAGCAAATCAGAATATTAAAATGATTTCTGAAGGACCATGTGATTGGAGTAATGATGATAAAAAGTCAAGCTTTGATCACAAGAATAAATTACATTTTAAAATATATTCAAATAGAGAACAGTTATTTTAAATAGTAAAAATATTTAACAGTTTTACCACTTTGCTGTACTTTGGATCAAATAACTGCAGGCTTGGTGAGCAGAAGAGACTTATTTAAAAAACATTAAAAAAAAAAACTTCCTGTTCAAAAACTTTTGACTAGTAGTGCATTTTAAATTTTTCTAGTATGAATGAATAGTAATTAGGTTACTGGTAGTTTAGACATCAGTAACAAATGTTCACAGAACACATGCTTTTGTATTCAAACACTATTTATTGCACATGTTCTATTAAAATCTTATGCTGGAAGATCCTAGAGTCAAAAGAAAAAAAAAAAAGCCAAAGCTGTCTACAGCTGTCTCAGTACATCCATTTCCATGGGAGTCAAACCCATGCTTCACTGTTTGTGTAATTGTTTATTTTATAACCTGTTATTGCAAAAAAACAACAAAAAAAAAACCAGATAAAATCTGATGATTATGCATATTAAGCAAGCACCGCACACAGCAGAAGCATTAAAACCTGAAGTGTATTGTTAAGGAAACTAAACAAGGCACTGAGACACTCACCTCCTCTATGTTTCGGATCCAGTTTTTGATGTTGTCAAATGATTTCTCATTGGTAATATCATAAACCAGCATGATACCCTGAGATCAGAGAACAAAAAAAAAAAAAAAAAAAAAAAAAGATTTGGAAAAGTACTCATACCCAGCCTCAACAAAGTCAGTAAGTGTTAGTATAACGCAATTACTTTATTTTTGTCTGACAAAAAAAAAAATCAAAAAGACCATTACACAATATGATGGTTAACCACCGAAACAGACACAAAGCTTCATGCAAAAAAACACAGCAATGGAGTGCATACTTCAGCATCATCTTACCATTGCACCTCTGTAATATGCCGTCGTGATCGTTCGGAATCGCTCTTGCCCTGCCGTGTCCCTGTAAACATCAAACAATACAAGTGTTGTAACTGCGGTTCGGCTGAAATGCGGTTAAAGTGGAAGATGACCTCCTCCTTACTAGAACAATGACAAAAGTCAACCACTAACATGTGCTGCTACGTAAAGGAGAAATTAAACTCTTTGTGGTTTCACTAGTTAAACAGCAGCTCCTTCAGAAAATTCTCAAGAAAACGAAGTCACCCATGCCATTCCAGTAATCTGCTAATGTTCAACTAGTGCTGAGAGTGACACTAGAAGGAAAAGACGAGTAGACACTCACCATATCTGTAACTTTATCTTCTTGCCATCTAGTTCTATTGTCCTGATCTTGAAATCGATACCTGGAAGAGAAAATACGTAAGTGCACAACTGTCATAGGCTGAAGAACAAACCCAATACAGTGTTTTTTTCTAATATATCCACTTCTAGCAACATCACTGTGTTTTTATATACAAATAAATGTCCAGAGGATGCATATGAGCATGTTATATGAACATATGATGGCAAAGCCAAGCATCAAATCACCTAGACATTTCTTATCACCCTTTCATATTACAAAGTAATAAAAACATAAGCATGCCTAGTAAACACATTACTTAAAAATTATACATTACTGACTGATCATAAAGTTATAACTGAGCTTTTAATTACAAAAAAGTTCCATTTACATCAATACACTCAAAAAGTACCAAAGTATTACCATGTTTTAGACATATTACCATAGCATTATCACATTTATGAACATGTAGATGTCAATACGACTGTTTTAGAAGTTTAATTCTACAAAGTAACTTGGATTACCACGGTTAAAGTCTATAGTAACCATTTAGCACCATGGTATCTATATATCAAAGTACAGTTATATTATCATTTGATATTAGCATAACTGTACCATAATACTACCACAGTAAAAGTTATTTGTAAAGCCATTTAACTAAAAGTAGACATGCATATTATCATATCAGTAAACTACTGAGTTCTGAACATCTTATTAGTGTGTGAAACAGGATAACAGATTTCAAAGCATAAGTTTTTAAAATTTAAAGTGGATATTCATCTAATGATTCGAGTCGTTTGATATTTAAGTTTACAAAATAAGAAAACAAATGTAAATCTATTAACTTAGTATCTGAGTCATTCTGTCAGAACAGCTAACGTTAGATGCTAACCAGTATAAACGTTCACCAAATAGACACCTTATCACTGCACAAAATAACTCGTTAAAAGACAAAACAACAGCCAAGCTGTCAAAGTTAAGAAAGGAAACAATCCACATAAAGTCAAGAACAGCTAACAGACAGTTACTAGTCCATTAGCTTTAGCCGTTAGCACATCCTGACGTTTATAAACAATCCGAGCTCAAAACCTTTAAAACAGAGGCATGAATACCTATCGTCGAAATAAACGTCGAGTTAAAGGCATCCTCCGAGAATCTGAACAGCACACAGGTCTTCCCGACGCCGGAATCCCCGATTAACAGCAGTTTAAACAAATAATCGTAGGTCTTCGCCATACTGAATGTATTGCGGAAATCCCGCCCGGTACTTTAGCAGACAGCGCAGAATCCGCAAAGCGGCGAGGAACTGACCAATCATACTATGGCGAAGGCTGCGTATATAAATATTAATGAGGGCAAACGGGCGTACTTCGTCACCTTCCTGCAACGTGCAGACACGTAGCGTCATTAATATTCATAAGGTGTGCCTTCGTCATAGTAGGTTTCGTTCATTCGCCAGGTGTCGTAGGGGCCACGTCGAACGTCAGAGTACATGATTAATATTCATGAGCCAAGCCTTCGCCGTAGTGTGATTCGGAAAACGCGCTTCCTGAAATAATACAAGACCTCATACTATCACAGCAATTACTTACGCGTGTGCCTCAAGGTCATTACTAATTAGTGTGTGTGTGGCCGGTCAAATTCCTTCTTAAGACTTGGTTTCTTAAGACGTTTTAATCAAGCTTTATTTCCACATAATATTAATGTAAAAAAATTTGTATTGTTTCTTTTTTTTTTTTTTAAGAAATTAATACTTTTATTCACCAAGGATGTATTAAGTTAATAATTAAAAGTTTATTAAAAGTTAATAATAAATAATTTACATTGTTATAAAATCTTTATATTTTGAATAAACACTGTACTTTTTAAACTTGTTATTCATGAAAGAATCCTGAAAAAAAAAAAAAAAAAAATCACAGGTTCCAAAAAATATTTGGCAGCACAACTGTTGATATTATCCAACATTGATCATTCTAATAATAAATCCGCATATTAGAATGATTTCTGAAGGATCATGTGACACTTAAGACTGGAGTAACAGCTGATAAAAATTCAGCTTTTCATCACAGGAATAAATTCTATTTTAAAGTATGTTAAAATAAAAAAACATTATTTTATATTGTAAAAACATTTTGCAATATTACTGTTTTTTTTCTCTATATTTTTAATCAAATAAATGCAGCCTTGATGAGCATAAGAGACTTCTTTAAAGACTATTACAAGTCTTACTGACCCAAACTTTTGAATGGTATTGTATATATATATATATATATATATATATATATATATTATAATTCGTTTGTTTAATTTTTTTAAATGTAAAAGTAAAAATGCAAAAAAAAAGTTTTTGATTCAAAAATAGGCTTCATTTTCTTTTACAAGATATAATTTTCTTCTTTTCCTGTGACATATCTAATGCCAAAAAACGTGTAATTTATTTAAAATAACTCTCAGATGATGTGGTGTGCAAATAAGTAAACATTTATTTAGTTAAACAGGTATAAAAACATCAAACCACAGTGAAAATAGCCCTTGCAATATCAAGGGTACAAAATGGTCCCATAAATGACAAATAAGAAAGATTTCTTAAAGCCCAAAATAGTCCAAGAAATCTGTATGTTCCAATACAAACCGTTTTTGGTACATTCGCATATATTTCCCTAACATCACTACGGAAATGTGATGTACTAGCTGGTTTACGCACTGACACTTTGTTGTTGCGATTTACTGTTTTAAGTATACCTTCCGCCTTTACGTTCATTCAAAAGAAATAAATAAAACAGCACTAACCTTACACAGCAGACAGATCGAAAAAAAAATTTAAAAACTGAAAAAGGAAACATTCTTACATGCAATAATGGGTTGCATTTTTTAGGTCCAAAAACAAAACACAAATGGGACAAAATTTAAAGACACATGGAAACAAGAAGACATATTTATTACTTAATGGACTAATAGGTGCATTAGGAAATAATCAGAAAATTATGAACCAAAATAAAGAAAATACTGCATGGAAATAACATAACTTACAAAATACAAAAAAAAAAACATGATAAGCTAAACATAAAACACTGCTGGAATGACTGATGAATTAAATTCTGGAATGTTGTTCATGCATTTCTTCTCTTTTGCTCACAAGCTGTTGAGTTCCTGAAGTGTCTGATCCAGGACTTGATGCATCTCCAGGTTCTGCTGTTTTGCGTCAGCAAGATCCTCTGAAATAAACCAGCATGATGATTTAAAACTGACTGCAAACGTTTGTGCAATTTTTCTAAACATGATTCTTAAAAGTGTTCATTGCATAAGTGTGCTCATTCTAGGCTTAAACCACTATGGACCACAGCTGGGTTATGTAAGTAAAATCCCATTCATTTTGCCTCCACAAAGAAATTGATTTTAAGAGTTTATTTATTTATTTTGCAGTAAAACATTTTTTTAAATGTTATTTAAAATATTAAAATATTTTAAAACATTTAAATATTATTTTAAATTATTATTGTTGTTGTTCCACTCTTGTTAGCTGAATTTAATTTAGCTGATTTTAAATATTAAACATATTTGTAAAAATATTCAAATATTTTAAAGCATTTAATTATTTGAAATTATTATAATTGTTGTTGTTCCACTACTGTAAGTTGAATGATCTCAAACTACTTGTATATCTGCATATATTTCAATATTTTGCAGTAAAACATTTTTTTAAATATTTTAAAATTATTTGTAAAATATTTAAATATGTTAAAACATTTATTAAATTTATTAAATATTATTTTATATATATTATATTATTTTAAAATATAATTTTAAATTATATCTGCATATATTTGAATATTTTGCAGTAAAACTAAAAAAAAATTATTTTAAAATAGTTGTGCTTTAAAAGATTAAAATATTTTAAAACATTTAAATATTATTTTATATATATTATATGTTGTTCAAGTTGAATGATCTCAGACTACTTGTATCTCTGCATATATCTGAATATTTTGCAGTAAAACATTTTTTAAAAATATTATTTAAAAAGATAAAATAAATAAAATATTTTAAAACATTTAAATATTATATATATATATATTATATTATTTAAAAATATAATTTTAAATAATTTTTAATTATTATTATTGTTGTTGTTCCACTATTGTAAGATGACTGATCTCAGACTACTTGTATATCTGCATTTATCTGAATATTTTGCAGTAAAACATTTGTTAATGTTATTTAAAGATATTTAAATATTTTAAAACATTTAAATATTTTTTTAAATTATTTTAAAACATTATTTTAAATTATTTTAAATTATTGTTGTTGTTCCACCATTGTCAGTTTGGATTATCTCAAACTACTTATATATCTGCATATTTTTGAATATTTTGCAGTAAAACATTTTTTTAAAATATTACTTAAAAACATTTGTAAAAATATTTAAATATTTTAAAACATTTAAATATTATTTAAAATTATTATTTTATAATATTATTTAAAATGATTGTTGTTCCACTATTGTAAATTGAATGAAAACACTATATTCAGCATTACACTATACAAAGGAAAATCATTAACTCATTATCAAACATTAACTCATTACAAACTCATTATCATTAATCATTAACTCCTTTAATGTAAAATAGTTATCACATGTCTAATATAAACAGGTTAATAAGTGTTTCCTTCTTATTTTGTTTCTCTATGAAAAGACCTACAAAGGTGGAGAAAGATTAAGACTAAAGATGTAATGTTTCTAAAAGCAAGAAAATGAAACAAGAGGGAGTGCTTAAAGAGCAGAAAATACTTTATTAAATGTTAGAAGAATAACCAAACTTTAAGAGAGTGCAAAACACATAAGGCACCAGTGAGGAAGAAAGGGTGAGCAGAGAAAGAGAGACAGAGGCACAGCCAATCAGGATCATTTATGTGAGAGCAGCAGCGCTTGATTGGACGAGAGAGCTGTCAATCACAGTCAGCACTCATAATGTTCAGCTCAAGCACTGCTGACACATAAAAGCATCTATAAGGAGGTCATATCATTGAGAGCATGATCCAGCTCCTCACTAATGGCCTTGAATTTCAGTTTCTGAGCATATAGTTCATCTGGAGGTCAAAGGTCAAGAGCAGAAAGGACAGGTGTTTTGGCCAAGGATGGAGAAAGCAGGAGACAGGAACAGAAAATGACAGACAGAAAAAGAAAGGAAATAGTAAGTTCACAGAACAATAATGTCTAAATAGGTGCACATATATATTATATATATATATATATATATATATATATATACATATATATATATATATATATTATTATATATATATATACATATATATATATATATATATTATTACTATTATTATAAAAAAATACATACATACACACACATACACACACACACACACACAAACACATATATATATATATATATATATAGTGTTAATGTATTATTAATTTTAACAGTTTTATTTATTATTTATACATATCAACATATTAGTTACACTTATTTAGACATTAATAATATTTATATTATGATTTATATACGTGTAAAATATGTATAAATAATTAATAAACAGTGCAAAGTGCAAATTCAATTTAATAGTTACATTTTTATTAGCATTTTTTATTAAAACATTTTTTTTATTTATACATAACTATTATTATTTATACAAATTTTACATATATATAAATCATGAAAATGTATTCAGTATTAATTATTTATGAAACATTTAATTTAAGCTGTAAAGCATCTCTACAGAAGATTTATAAACAGGAATATAACAATGTTAATGTTTTACTAATTTTAAAATTAGTTATTTATTAATTATAATATACATATATATATAAAAAAATGAAATTTTATTTCACATTAATCAGTTATGAATCAAATTCAATTTCAGCTAAAAAGCAGCTCTACAGAAGATAATAGTTCTTAATAAACAGGAATATAACAGTCTTAATATTGTATTAATTGTAGAATTATTTATTAATTATTTGTTAAGCAATTTTAAAATTATTTCTTTATTATTATATTTATTAATTATTTCTTTATTATTATATTTATTATGCATATTACTATCTATTATTTAAAAATCTATAAAGAGCTCCACAGAATATAATAGTGTCATTATTCAGCTAAATTTAGCTCAATGTTGTCTCAACTTGGTTAAATAATAGCATCAATGCTGCAAAGTTCTTCACTTGTAAAACACGTTCAAATCTGCTTCATTTCACCTTCTCCAGGTGTCTGCAAAAACTATTTCAAAAGACGAGTTGAACAGGTTGAACATGCTTGCACCGCTAGCCCTGTTCTTTCAGTACAATGAAAAAAGAAAAAAGCCACCACACACAATCTGTGGAGACAAAGGTTAATTCCAGCTGACGATTTTACTGACGTGATCAGCTGGAATTCCTCAAGACTGAATCACAGCTTACCCTCGAGGTCGTCGATGGTCTTTTCCAGTTTGGCCACCGTCCGCTCTGCAAACTCAGCACGAGTCTCAACCTACAGGGAAAAAACGCAGAGAGAGAAAAAAAATGTGAAAGGTCAGAAAATGGCATGCATCTGGCCTACAAAAAAAAAAGATTTGCATGCAAAACTATTAGAATGAGTCGCTGTTCTAACTTAAACTCACTCACCTCTTTCAGTTTATCAGTGAGAGCTTTGATCTCCTCTTCATACTTGTCCTCTTTCTCTGAATACTACAGACAGAAAACATGCAAAAGGTTATAGATGACTGGTTCTCAACTGGTTTTGATTCAGGTCTCAAATTTAACATGGTACCAGTATTATCAAAATAAATTAAAATGTCAAGTTTTAAAATTCACTGATATCACGAAAAGCATGCAATATAAAAAATACTTCTGTAACTGATAGAAAAAAATATATAATTTTGTTAATAAACAGCTCAAGTGTGATTTACCAGCTTATAACTTAAAACTTAGCTAATATGTTGTTGTATTAGCCATATTACCCAGTGGTGGATGAATTTGCAAAAATAAATAAATAATAATCTCACTTTGAGAAGTTTGTAAGCTTAATGCACAATATAATATAATATATATAATTTTTATTGTGGACAATTAAGTTAACCCTCTGGCTCCTTCGCAGTCAAAAGTGACTTGAAATGTAACTTTTTTTTTTTTTCAGGAAAATCATTGTAAAATATATTTGTTCAATGATATTTTTTTTATTATTATTTAGAATTTTAAGGGGATTTTATGACAATTTTCTCATTAGAATTAATATACATTATTTATATAATTATTTTTTATTATTTCTCAATAAAAACAGAGTGAACGCATTTAAAATCCATTTTTTTTGAAGTGAGAATTGTGCCATGTGGTGTCATTAAAAAATAAAAACTTGTAATGTCATGTAAGCTCCTGTTCAGCTCCCTATATACATTTTACACAGAGGCTTTTGGATTACCATTGTTTTTTTAGGTTTTGCTTTTAGATATACATTTAGACATTCTAAAAGACTACTTTTTGCCAAGGTTTAGATATTTTTGTTTAGATAAATATCAGGTTGCATTATGATTACAATCAAATATTAAAATTTTGTCAAAAAAGGGAACACATGGGAAGCATTACTGTTACTCAGATATAAGGAACATCTGCTAAAATAAGAGCAAAAACAATAATTATCAAACAGTGAATTGAAGAAAAAGAGGTAAAAGAAAATCTAAATAACCATAAATAAATATAATTGTAACTATTTATATATAAACTGTAATTATTTTATAAGAAAATTGCTCTAACCATCTCACATATTCTCAAAATTTGCTCTGTTGCAGTCATACCAGTTAATTTCTGAGTGTGTGTGTGTTTGTGAAAAAGACTCTTTTGTATTTTTTCACTTATTCATTTTATTTCACATATTCTCAAAATTTGCTCTGCTACATTTTTATCAGTTCATTTCTATGCGTGTCTGTGTGTGTGTGCACGTGTGTACGTGTCTATTTTGCGCTCTTGATATTTTAGAGTGTTACCCCTTGATCGCTGTGCACTTTTTTTCTGCACAGTGGCTGATTTGTAGTTGGTACCCCCAAAAGATTCTCAGAGTTTTCCTATTTTTTTGTATTTCCCATTCATTTCCTATGTGAAGGAGCCAAGCGTGACTTTTTTTTGTGACCCTTTAACATATCCGAATCATGTCCATGATTGTTTTGTGTGTTCACATAGCAAATGCAACAAAAATCACATCGCATTCCGATGAAGCTACGATTTTTAACATTTCAAAATATAAATTTTTTTGGTCAAAAATGACCAAAGAGGCCCAGAGTTACAGTCGAACTTTACAAAAAGTTGTTCGCTAGACCACAAATCAATCAAACTACATTAAAACCGCTATGCTGTTTATTTTATAATCCTTCATGTATTATAAAAACACTTTAATTTCTAACAACACTATTAAGTAAACATTTATTTCGCTACTAAAGAAAATGATGTGCGTGGGCTTTATGTAACAATGTTGAGGAATGACTCAAATTAATCATTTTTTGAACCAGTTCATGAAATGAATCAGATTTCCCAGATGCCCTGCAGTCTAGTGTTTGGCTGTGTTTGATTATTGTTTCAGCTCATTCATGTCTAATACAATGAACATCATTCATGAACCACTAGCAGAACCAGTTTCTGTGCAAATCATGCATTTGCAAATCATCACTTGCATGAATCATCACATTCAATTCAATAAACAGCTTAGAGCAGAATGCGTTATGAACAATTCACACAGAAGGTCGTTCTGCTCCTGTGCATCATCGGTCAGCTGACTCACCTTGTCTGACTGAGCTTCTAAAGACTTGAGGTTGTTGGTTACATTTTTCAGTTCTTCCTCCAGATCTCCTCCTTTACTGTAAAAACAAAGAAAAGGTTGGTAGCCTTTTCACAGTAATGTCACAGAAGAACTATTTTTGATTCCTCCAAGAACGTTACAGTGATCAGTTCCCTAAAGAACCACTTTTTTCTTAGTGTGAAGAACATTTTAATGATATATAAAGAACCTTTTTAGACTATAAAGAATCTATCATATAAAATGTTAAAGTGTTAAAGTAAAATGTTTTGAACTCATTTCATATTGATGTCAAACGAGTTCAGCAAGTTTCGTTTATGGTTAACTAAACAAGTCTGTGGGTTAGTTAAAGATGTGCACTAACAGTTCTGCAATCTCCGCTCTCTCTTCTGCTCTTTCCAGTTCCCCCTCTAGAATCACCAGCTTACGTGCGACCTGCAAACACACAGAGGTTATTTACAAATCCACTCCTGATTCATGATTATAAAATAAAAAACTGTAAAAGTGTGTGTTTTCTGACCTCTTCATATTTGCGGTCGGCGTCCTCAGCGATGTGTTTGGCTTCTTTGAGCTGTATTTCCTGAATTTCCATTTTCTCCTCATCTTTCATTGCACGATTCTCAATCACCTTTATGCCTCTGAATAACAAATGCAAAAATGCAAAATAAATAGATCATATGCATGATTTGTTGTGCATTTCACTTCCAGCAATTCTTAGTGAACAATTCTCTAAATAACGCATGATTTTTAGTTTGCTAATGTATACCAGTGTTATTTTAGTTTCATTTAGTTTTTCTTAATAGTTTGATCTAAGTCTAAATAATAATGCATGATTTTTAGTGTGCAGTGAACTGATGGTATACACAACACAAAGGAATCGCAAATGCCAAAAAAAGCTACTGATTGAAATAAAATTCATAAAAATTACATAGACTGATGATGAATATTTGATTTTTAACCAAGTTTTCTTAATAACATTATGCTAATTAGAGATGGATGACTTAAATATTGCATAAACAAACAAATAAATAAATAAATATTTGCATATTATATTGGTAAAATATACATTATATTTTATTATTATATATTACATTATTATTATATATTTTACCAATATAATATGCAAATATTTATTTATTTATTTGTTTGTTATATATATATATATATATATATATATATATATCCAATATGGATTTTTTAATTATTGTTTTTTTATTTTAATTTTAGTTAATTTTAGTCATTTTCATTACTTTCTTTTCTCTTTTTTTTTTTAAATATGTCTATATAACTTTTATAAGTTTTATTTCAGTTTTAGTTATTTTAGTAAATTAAGTTAAACTAAATGAAAGTGAGAAATGTTGCCTTGGCCACTAACTGAAATAAAACAAAAGTTTTTTATATTTTATTTCAGTTAATGTTTATTTTTTGTCTAAAGTAACAATGTAACAATTCAAGGAAAAAAAATTATATAGTTTTTATAGTTAAAATGTAGTTTTAAATTCTGAATTAATTTTTTTATATATATTTTCCATTTTAGTTTAGTTAACATTTTAATCATTTTTGTTGTCATTTATATTCATTTTTGGTTTTCAAAAATAGAAAGTTTTTTTCTTCTTCCAGTTTAGGTTTATTGTAGTACATCAAGTTAAAATAAATGAGTAATTTTGGTGAAATAAAATAACTTTAAGTCCAGACAAATTTTAACAGAGATTTTGGAGAAGTTTTTTTGTGCCTATTAAGCAAAATTCACTTTTACATGTTGTTTGAACATAAATGTGTGTTGGCACCCTATAATGATAAACATCCGCCCGCCCTTTTTTTTTAATCTCTATAAATCATTAACAGTGTCTCAGAGTTTACCAACACAGAATCCGTAAAGCATGACATCACCTTTTACAAGCCCCACCCACAATTGTTGATGGACACTTCCCTATTAGCATAGATGCCGCCTTGAGTGAGCCACACACCATGTTTATCTTCACGCTAGAGCACCCAAAAGCATCATTCAAGTAAGAAATATTGTCTTATTACAGCTATAAAAGTTACCAGAAGTTTAAACTGATATGGCTTTAAAAAGCATGATTTCAGTGCAATATACATGATAATCAAAACCAAACAGATGTTTTTTGGCATAGATTGGTGATACAAGTTGAAATGGCACAGCCCTGTTCTAGGGGAGCAGCCGCTCATTTGCATTTAAAGAGACATGCACTAAAACTATGGGATTATTTTTGTGCCAATAAGAATGAACGTAACTTTATAAAACTGAACGTAACTTTCCAAGAAACGATCAAAAATATGCCACTGCAAAAGAAGAAAAACACAATGAAAATGAAAAAATGAACTCAGTCGCACGAATTTAACATGCTCTTCAAATATGCTTCATTCTTTGTTAATGATTTTCAAAGAATCGTTTTCGCGAATCATGGATTCTGAACGCATTGCCACAACTTTCGCTTACGCTTCGCAAATTTTCGTTTGCTGTTTTGGCACAAACCTCTCGTGGGGGCGGGCTTCACAGCGATCTACTCTGATTGGCTAATGAGCTTTTGATGGACAGTTGCTCTCTGACCTGGAAGCACGGACGGTGAAGTCAGAATAACAGGTGCCCATTACATTTTCTTAATTTTTTTTTTATGTTATTTTAGTTAACCTTTATTTTATTTCAAGCATGTAATGTAACCGTTTAAGTAAAATTATTTTTTTTATGGTTTTAGTTTCAGTTATATAATAACTCTAATGTGCACTGATGCATGTGTGTGTTTGTTCGTACCTCTCGCTCTCATCCGCCGCTTTCTCTGCCTCCTCTAGTTTCTGAAGCGCAGTGGCCAGTCTCTCCTGAGCACGGTCCAGTTCCTCCTCCACCAGCTGGATCCTGCGGTTCAGAGCCGCCACGTCTCCTTCCGCCTGTCAATATACAGAGAAACAGTGCTTAGAGATCCCAGCTAGTAATATGAAGGAATGAAGTTGGATCAAACAATCCTACAGGAATGCTATTAGAAACTGGTCTGGATTATAATCTTAAAACAATCTGTGAAGATACTACTGGAAAAGCTGAAATTCTAACATAACAAAACATAAAAAACATACAGAAATTTCAGCTTATCCAGTAAGATCTTGGTGGATCCTTGTAGGACTGGCTCTTAATAGAAATTTACAAAACCTTAACTGACCTCATTTGTCTTTATTTTTTTTGCGATATCTTTTATGCATTATAAGAGTAATATACTGTAGTACTAAAGTACTAAAATAACTATATATATATATATATATATATATATATATATATATATTTTATATATAATTATAATTATTTATATTTTTTATATAATTATTATATTATTCAAAAATATTATATAAAACAGAAAAAATATTTCTGATTATTTTGTGTATATATATATATATTCTAAATATTTTACAAAATAAATAAAAAAATTACTAAAACTTCAACTAAAATGAAAATTTAATTTAAAACTAAAATATAAAACTACTAAAATACATAAATATATATATATATTAAAATACTAATAAAACCTATAATCTCCATGATACTAAAATATTTATTTCATAAAACTTCCATTTTTGGTTAAACTAACTGTTTAAACACACAAATACAACTGTAAGAACATGTGAAGCTGATTCTTTCAGTTTGACTCATTTGAATGAGAGTTTTCCTCTGGCCACACCCACTTCCTCTAACACAGAACAGAGTGGGCCTCACGCCTTAAAAAGTGCTCAAACACGCATCTCATTATCATACCATTATGAGTCTTTAAAACTGACAAAGCTGCCTGGGAAACAGCTTTGTGGTCTTTAATACATAAATATCAGTAGATGCAATAGACTATACTTTGAAATAACCCTTTGACCTGCCCCACTGACACACAGACAGGAAGAAGACTAGCCCAGATGTATTTTTAGCCATTTAAAAGTAAATCAACTGCTAATGCGCCTCCACAGAGAATAAATGTGTCTCATATGAGCTGAGGATGAGGAACCAGGCCATGGCTGAGCTTTGAGTCTCCTGCAGTGCAGTCATTTCAGATCACTGCATCTGCTGATGTTTTGGATCTGCTTTCCAAAGCTATATGGATGAAAGGGCATCTGGGTCTTGTTTTTGTAAAACACACATTCTGTGTGAAAACACACTGCAACAAATAATACAGGAAGTGAAAATGTAAAAAATGTCATGTATGTCCTTGACTAATATATATATATACACACACACAGTAGTCATTTGAAGTGGGTTTTAAGTGGATCAGAAAAGTTCATCAAAGTTGTCCTAAAACAAGAACGGGTATTGTTTTGGTTTTAGGACAACTTTGATGAAAGTTTCCAATCCACTTAAAATGTTGAGTACTATATATATATAGTAGTCAAATAAAACATTTCAATTAATAATAATAAAATAAATATTTTATATTATAAAAAAATATTATATAAAATTTAACAAATTAAAATGCATATAATTTAATAATTATTTAATAATTAATTAATAATATTTTATATTATATATTGTTTAGATATCATATAAATTATATTAAATATTTTAATATACATTATATAAAATATTTTAACACTTTTTTAACAATTTTCAAAAATATAAATAAAAAAGTATTTCAAAATAATAATAATAAAATAAATAATCATATACATTATATAAAATATTTTAACACTTAAAATAAAAACCAAAAATATATATTTAATATTAATAAAATAAATATTTTTATATAACAAAAAAAGTATATAAAATAGAAAAAAATCTGATTTTACAATTAAATAATTATATAATTAAACAGTATATATACATACATTATTTTATATAATATATTTATATACATTTCAAATACATTATATAAAATATTTTAACATTTTAAAATAAAAATAAAACATTTCAATATTAATAAAAATAAAATAAATATTTGTATGTAATACAAAAACATATCAAAAAGAAAAAAATCTGATTTTATATAATTTAATAGTTATTTAATAGTTAAACAGTATATATAAATACATTATAATATTTAATATATTATATATTATTTATATAAATATCAAATATATTATATAATATTTAATGTATTATTAAATAAAAATATTTTGTTATACTAAATATTAGATAACAGCAAAAAATATTTCATATTATTTAGCATTACAAAACACTTCTCTGACAGCTGCTCACAGCTGTTTCCACTATTAATTGTGTCTAAGCGAGCAGAAACGCTGCTGAGGTAACAGGTCGAGAGTTTGATGTGGAAAACAGTTTGGAGTGTTTTCCAGATTCAGTCATGTAGGTGAAAGTGGTTTTCCAAACCCATCTTGAGTGACTATATTTTACAAGCACCTTCAACACAAACTAATTTCAAACCCATCAAAGCTAATATTTATATTTCTCATGAGAAGTTTATTTTTGAAAGTCAATTACTGTATAGACTTGACAAGAAACTGCTGTTGAACATTTCCACCAGATGAAGTTCATTTAACACAGGTTAACTCTAGCGGGGCACGTTGTCACACTATGGGGTAAGTTGTCACTAATTTGCATGTAATAGCCTTTTTCAACAACATCTTTTTTTAGCAAAATGTGAACAGTAAAGCAATTCTGAAACACAAAATCATTCATAAGAAAGCAAAAATAATAAACCCTCGTAGGTGGCCAGCAGAAATGAATGAAAAAGAGGATAAAAAATTACAAAATATAAAGCACTGATTACACAAATGCTTGTTTTCTCTAACAGTGGTTTCTAAACCTTAAAATGTGTTGCTAAAACAATGGTAGGCTATAAAAATGCCTGGTTGGGGCAAGTTGTCACATGCGTTTTAAATGTTATACAATTTATTAATAATATACAATATTTGTTAGCCACAACAATGGTTGGACATTTGTATGTTATATTTTGTTTTGTTCTTATTTTTGGAATTTTGAATGTGACAACATGCCCCGCTATAACGTCAAGTTATATATAATTTGCATAGTATTGACTGGCGTAAACAATGTGACAACTTGCCCCGTTGTCTTATCTATTGAATTCTTTGGAAAAAAAAATCACAAAAATACTCAGATTTAAATACTTTAAATTTGTGCAGCTGTTCTTTTAGTAAAAACTTTGCACATGCAGTGTGACAACATGCCCCGGTTGGTGTAGCATCACGCTACAACACTGTAAGAAACATTCAAGAAAGTGTGACAACTAGCCCCGGTCTCCGCTGTTTCTGTTCAGCGTGCATCGAAACGAGAGAAAGGCACCAGAAAGAAGCAGCAGAGAAAGAAAGGACGAGAAGGTAAGATGGTTTCCTCACTTTCTCCCGCAGGTCTCGTTCATTGTCCAGCTGCGTCTGCAGAAACTGCGCTCTGTCCTGCGCATCATCCGCCTGCTGCTGCAGACACTGGATCTTCCTCTTCACGGCGTCTAAAGACTTCACAGACATCTCCAAACCTTCATACAAAGCACCTGAGCGATCTACAAGCGCCAACAGAGACTAAATCCGGCTGGAAAAGCGAATTCCTCGATAAACTTCTGCGCGTCTCAAAACTGTCGCAAACTTTCCATTTGCGCGTCGCTGATTCGCGGAGCCGCAGAATGAGGAATTCTGGAAAAGAAGGGCAGGAATGCGCAAAAAAAAGAGTCCAATCCCAGGAAGAAGATGCGGGTTTCAGATGACATCAGGGGGTGGTGTTCCTGTTCGACTTCTGCTGCTATTATGTGCTGACTTCTGGACATATTTGGTGTTTCTTATGAATGACCACGTGTGATTGCATCAATGTTGAGATATGAAAGAGTAAAATCGTCAATGCACGAAAAATAAACGACCGCTTTTCACCCTTGGTTAACGATTTTTTTTTTTACTAACAGTTTTATAATTATATCTGTGTACATTTAGATTTATTTTTTATTCTAAACAAAAATTAATTACAAAAAAAATAATTTATATTATTTTATAAATGAATAAATTATTTTTAATATTTTAGTATTTTATATAGCGTTTATGTGTGCTAAATACATACAAATTGAAAATTTATATTTGTATTTTATATAACGCAAATACACACAAATATTTATTTATGCACACACACACAACACCAAAATATTGAAATTATTTATTCATTTATAAATTAATATAAATTACAAACACGATTGTTTGTAATTAATTTGCACGCACACGTATGTATATATATATATATATATATATATATATATATATATATATATATAATTAATTATTATTTTTGTATTTAATAGTATTTAATAGTTTTATGCATGCTAAATATACACAAATAAATAAATATATATTTTAGAAATATATATTGATCATTTTTTAAAATGTATGTAGTAATTTGTGTAGCATTAGCATTATGTACAAAATATTTATTTATTTATGCACACACACACAGAGAAACACAATGTGTGTGTGTGTGTGTGCGTGTGCATATATATATATATATATATATATATATATAAAATCTGTATACAGATTTTTTTTTTATTCTAAACAAAATAATTACAATCGTGTTTGTAATTTATATTAATTTATTAATTATTAAATTTTGTTATTTTTATATAACATTTTATGTATGCTAAATGCACACAAATAAATAAATAATTATAAATAATATAATTTAATTTTTAAAATATATATAATTAGTCATTTTTTTTATTTATATAGTCATTTGTGTAGCATTTTATATATGCTAAATACATGCAAATAATTATTTATTTATGCAAACACACATATGTATATATGTATGTATATATGTATATGTATGTAGGGAAATAATTGCCAAAACTTATGTATATTAACAAACAAAGATCAAGTTAAATACAGATTGTACAACTATCATGATGAGAGTTGCTAGCTGGACGATTGTAGTGCTTATATCAACTTGTAAGCATCAAACAACAACAACAACAAAAAGTGATGCCCATGAAGTGGCAACATATTTTATATAATATTTAAATCACATACTCCTATTATTTACAGGTAGACAAACAAACATAAATGCAAATACATCCACAAGCGGACTCCACCTGAGTATTCACACATGTGCATACAGCTCAAATACTTCTACAGCTTCTTCATACGTACTGTAAGGGCCTCCATATGTTCTTCAGCACATATTCTTTAGCAGGAAGTGCTGTTGTAATTACTGGTCCTCTTACAGCAGTTATGGGGCGGCACAATCTGACTGCACACTGATGAATTTCACACGCTGTGCTCGGAAACACATTCTCACAATGTCCAGACAGAAATAGATCCATTGTCTGGCTGAGTAAAATTTATATGAACTGCACATTCTGATCACATCAGCCTCAAAGAACTGAGTGCACATTTTATATTGTGTGGCAGTCAAGCTAATGAACTGCATTACTTGCCAGAAGAACTCCTATTATAATTAATAAATGTCATTATTTATAAAACAAAGAAACGTTTTATCAATGCTTTACCCACTATCTTTGAAAAGGAATCATTTGAGGTGATTTTACCACGGTTTAGTATAATGCAAAGCCTCAAGTGACTCATTGCTTTCTTAAATCAGTTCACTGTTGAATAAATAGCATGACGCTATCACAATACCATTTGTATTCCATTCAGTGAATTCCAGCTTGTGTGGGAGTATTTTTGCTGCAGACGGCTGGAGTGTGTGTGTGTGTGTGTGGGATTCATTAGATTCAAGAGCTGAAAGTTCATTGTTTGCTTTAGTTGAATTCCTCACATTCCTGGGCTGTGTGTGTGTGATTGTGAGTGAAAAGAAAGAAATGAAGTGAACTTCATGCTCTCCACAGACCTATACTGTTGCCTTGTATAGAAATATTACACAAATAGCGAGACGGTACCGTAATGATCTAATTTAAGAACATCTTGACGGTAAATGTTTTAGTCCATATAATGAAATAGAGACAAACTATTTTTATAGCTTGTGCTAAGTCAGATTTCAGACTGCTTATCTATAAAGAATAATTTAAGTTTAACCCAAAATAAAAATAATTCCTCTCCTTTAAAATCTGAGCTGCCTTACTGTCTACGCCTAGAGCATCCTTTTAATTTCAATATACACTACCAGTCAAATGGTTTTGAACAGTAAGATTTTGTAAAGATTTCTCTTCTGCTCACAAGCCTGTGTTTATTTGATCCAAAATACAGCAAAAGCTGTAATATTGTAAAATATTTTTACTATTTAAAAAAACTGCTTTTTATTTAAATATATTTTAAAATTTAATTTATTCCTGTGATCAAACCTAAATTTTCAGCATCATTACTCCAGTCTTTAGTGTCACATGATCCTTCAGAAATCATTCTAATATGCTGATTTGCTGTTCAAGAAACATTTATTATTATTATTATTATCATCAATATGTGAAACAGTTGAATAAATTTTTTCAGGATTCTTTGATGAATAGGAAGATCCAAAGGTCAGCATTTATCTGAAATAAAAAAGCTTTTGTAACACTATACACTATACTTTTTAAAAGCTTGGAGTCTTTATAATATTATAGAATTTAATATAGAAATTAATTATAGAAATTAATACTTTTATTTAGCAAGGATGCTTTAAATTGATCAGAAGTGATGATAAAGACATTTCTAATGTTACAAAATATTTTTATTTCAGATAAATGCTGTTCTTCTGAACTTTCTATTCATCAAAGAAACTTAAAAAAAAATCTACTCAGCCGTTTTCAACATAATAATAATAATAATAATAATACATGTTTTTGCACAGCAAATTAAAATATTAGAATGATTTCTGAAGGATCATGTGACTGGAGTAATGATGCTAAAAATTCAGCTTTGATCACAGGAATAAATTACATTTTTAAATAAATTCAAATAGAAAACAGTTATTTTAAATAGTAAACATATTTTTAAATTTTGATTTTTCTGTACTTTGGATCAAATAAATGCAGGCTTGGTGAGCAGAAGAGACTTCTTTAAAAAAAACATAAAAAATCATACTATTCAAAAACTTTTGACTGGTAGTGTAATTGAATAAAAGTTTGGTATCAGTATGTTGCCAAGCTACTGGTGTCATATTTTAACCTGCATAATGCACACGAATATTTAGTAAAATAGGAAAACGACTGTTTTTATTAATTGGCAACATACTATTATATTTAAAAAAATGCATTCTGAGATTGACAAAAGAAGGCATCTTTTGTCATCTAGCTTTGGAAAAGGCCAAACACTTCTGAGATGACTTTGAAATTTTGTCTAGGTTAAGACAGAGCTTATATCTTCATTTTTTTGTTATATCTTCATTTTCTGTACAAAAGTTTAAAATAATTTTCAAAATGTTTTTAATGAAATCATTTTTGCATTTATTTGATTAAAAAATTGTAAAAAATTAAAAATTATTATGATTTAAAAGAACTGTTGTCTATTTGAATATATGCTAAAATGTAATTTATTCCAGTGATCAAAGCTGAATTTTCAGCATCATTACTCCAGTCTTCAGTGTCACATGATCTTTCAGAAATCATTCTAATATGCTGATTTGCTGCTCAAAAAACATTTCTGATTATTTTCGATGTTGAAAGCAGTTGTGCTGCTACATATTTTTGTGGAAATTATACTTTATTTCAGGTTTTTTTAATGAATAAGTTCAAAAGAACAATATTTATTTGAAATAGAACTCTTTTGTAACATTATAAATGTCTTAACTCTTACTTTTGATTAATTGAATGCATCCTTGCTCAATCACGGTTTTCACAAACATACCACAGTGCAACTGTGAAACAGTGAAACAATGAGAAATGTTTCTTGAAAATTACATTTTATGGTGCTTTGTAGTAATAGAAAGGGGGTTTTATTTACACTGTCCCTTTAAGAAGTAGCCTACATTCTCTCCTATTGCTTTAAAAGAATGCAGCTCTGGGATGGAGGACGTCACGTCCAGACAGTTTTTTAATGTTTCTCGGTTGTGCAGCTCCGGCTCTCATGCTTTGCGGTCTGGATTTTCTCCCTGTGGGTTTCAGAGGTGGCTCTCGCCCTAAATATCCATTTCCTCTGCATGTGAGCCCGGATTCCACAGCTTTCCGAGGTTGTTTGGTTTAAAAAAAGGCTGATGAGTTCAAGTAAGCTTTGCTAGAAAATTGCACACTGAAGACGTTTGACGTCTCTGGGGCGTCCGGTAACAGAAGGAGTGGGAAAGACATTTATTCAAGGCTGTCAGCGGTAGCTGAAAAGGAATGTGGGGAAACTTTTTCTTCCCATTTCTTTCCACATGGTGCTGCTGACATGCTCCCACTATGATTAAAGCATCTTTGTTGCTGGAATGAGAACAATCTGTCTGAAGCTTCCCATCCCAACCAGGTGCAAAGATTTACCGCGATGCCACATGCGTATGAAAGCAGCGAGGGAGTCATTATTACCATCATATGTTTTTGATTTTGACGACGATGTTTAATCTAAAACCGACGTCTTATTGAAGAAAAATGATTTTATCTGTATAAACAATGTCTGATGCGTGAATACTCACGTCTGAGGCCTTTTTCTCAGACAGCTCCAGCTTCTCCTGAGCGTCTTTGAGAGCTTCGGAATATTTGTCCAGTTCATCTTCAGTTCCTTTCAGTTTCTTCTGCAGCGCAAGCAACTCATCTTCTAGCTAAAAAAAACAACAAAAAAAACATAAGATAATTGATCATATATTTCATTGACTAATCTTCAATGGCCTTTCAGAAAAGTTCAGTGAGACTGTTCATGTGTTGAGAGCTGTGTGTATTTTCAGATCGTGCTAACAGTCCGTCTGCACTAACAAGGCCATAAATATGATCACACAGCTCAGCATTATTAAACTGTGATCAATGCATGTGTCCTCAGAGACGTCTGTCTGCGCAGCTGCAGCTGACAAGTGATTCTGTCCATCCAAGGATCTGTTCCATCTGACACACATGCATGTGCGGCGGATCTGTGTTTGTCCGCATCACTGAGCTGGAATTCTGTTTCTAATTCTAGAATCTGGAATCTTCTAATCATCAACACTTACACTGAGTAACTTCATGCAACATTACAAAACTAAACCACATTTGAAATTGAGCTCAGAGTCTTTTACAGTAATTATCGTTATTTATTATGCTGCATAAATTGAAACTGGAGATGTATATAGCGTACAATAACAGATTAATCAGATTTAATCAGATTTGATCTAGATCTGTGATCAAGGGCGTAGAATTTAGGGACTTATTGTGAATCATTTGATTTAGATCAAGGCTTTAAAGCACTTATCGCAAATCATTTGATTCTGATCAGGACTTCTGAGAGGGTTCGTGAATGTTTTGATTCAGATCAAGACTTCAAAGTGCTTATCATGAATAATTTGATTCAAATCAAGACTTTAAAGCACTTATTGCAATCATTCAGATCAAAACTTCAAAGCGCTTAATGCAAATCATTGATTCAGATCGGGACTTCAGAGAGGGTTCTAGAATCTTTTGATTCAGATTGGAATTAGTTCGGGTTCATGAATTATTTTGCGAACTGAATGATTTGCGATTCACAAACCTGCTCCGAAGTCCCAGATCAGGACTACAAAGCGTGGATCGCGAATCATTTGGTTTCAAAGCACTTATTGTGAATCAATTAATTCAGATCAAGACTTCAAAGCACTTATTGTGAATCATTTGATTCAGATCAAGGCTTCAAAGCGCTTATCGCAAATCATTTGATTCAGATCAGGACTTCGGAGAGGGTTCGTGACTGTTTTGATTCAGATCAAGACTTCAAAGAGCTTATTGTGAATCATTTGATTCAGATCAAGACTTCAAAGTGATTATTGTGAATCATTTGATTCAGATCAAGGCTTCAAAGCGCTTATCGCAAATCATTTGATTCTGATCGGGACTTCAGAGAGGGTTCGAGAATCTTTTGATTCAGATATAAATTACAAATCAGATCTATAATGAATCGGAAATATTTGGTTAATCTGTTTTGTAAACATTTGCTTTTGTGAAAATGAATGTATGCAAGATATTAATAATGTAAAACCTGACATTAAGACATTTTAATTAAAAATAAAATTATTCTTTAAATACTCTTTAAATATATATATATATGTTCACTCTAAAAAAATCATAAAATGTATAATTTATTGTCATTTTGTAATAATTTTGTTTATTTCTCCCAACCACTTGCTATTCTGAATAAAGTAAATAACAATCATAAATAGCTAAAAAAAAAAAGAATCCCACAAGATTAGCAATAAAGAAACAAATAAAAATAAATTCAAAAATATACACTATTAAAAATAAGGAACCATTTTTGTTTCCCCAAAGAACCTTTCAGTAAACAGTTCTTAAAAGAACCACTTTTTTCTTAGTGAAGAACGTTTTATAAGTTTAATAGAACCTTTAACATTACATAAAGAACCTTTTGTGGAAAGCTCTTAAACGAAGATTTATTTTAAAGAGTGCATTAAGGATTTTGACATGGAAGAGGCAAACTCAAAAACTGTCAGGCCTACATTTAATGCCCATTAAGAGCAGCTCATTGAGTGAAATGAAAATGTTTATGATCCAGACATGTTGTTTCTCGGGAATGTTTGGGGACGTTGAGAGATTTGTGGGATGCTGCACCCAAGAGAGCCGTAAACAACACCAAACACAGAGAAACAGCTGGCAGGCTGCTGCATTATTCCTGTGCTCCCTATAGCCCTCACTATTCCCACTAATGCCCGGAATGCCTGGGAATGAAGCCACACTCCTTCAGTTTCCCTTACCCATAACTAGTCAACCAGTCAAATGCAATATTGGCAAAAATATAGAGAATTATTTACATTTAGAGATTTCTTTGGCTGCGCTGATGGTTCCATGAAGAGCTTCTAATCCTCCATGGAATCTCACCATTCCACAAAAGGTTCTTTACAGTGGAAAAGGTTCTTTAGATTACTAAAAAGTAAACCCAAATGGTTCTTTTATGGTATCACTACAATAAATAAATAAATAAATAAATAATTGGAACCTTTATATGTGTAGGTTCTGATTTAAACATGTACATGGGGTTAATTCAGGTAATCTTACCAGTTTTTCCACATTTTAGAATAACAGTAAAATAATAACACATAAATGTAAGTGATGTAATGTAAGTGATGTAAGAAATGTCTTATATTTTAGCTCTTTTCTTTAGATTTGCTCATTCTGGACCTTCATCAGTCAATTTTATGAGCATTCTGGGAACATGCACTGGAGATTTTACAATTTTAGAAAATTTTATATTTTTCTCCAATTTATAGTAATATTTCATTTCAATCAGAAATATCAAAAATCTATATCAAATATATTTTAAATTATATAAGTAATTTAAACATTTAAATATTTAAAAAGAAAAAACATTTAGCACAAAAACTCATTTTAAATCTATTTGCTAACAAATAAAAATATACAAAAGGGGATTTATGTATTTCGTCTAATTTATTATTAAATAATTTAAAACTAATAGAAAAAAAAAATCAATTTTGCAGAAAAATCCTGATAAAAAGTGTGTGATTTACTTTGAAACATTTTTCACTTAGAAATTGCTTGTAAATTTCACAACAATTCCAAAGAAATGGCAAGTAAACCTGACATTTTTGAAGTGGAAAGACGGAAATAGTATTATCTTATCAAATGTATTCAAGTATCATTTTAAGTGTACAAAACTATTTTAAGCAGCTTAATAGAAGTCTTTAGAGTAGAAGATTTTAAAAGTATAATTTCAGTATAATAAACTGTACAGTATATGGAAGTAAAATTGTGCATCACTGCACCACAAGTGCTTTCTGTAAGGATCGTCTCACTGAACTCTCATCAGTCGTCAATCTCAGATTCTTGTCTCACCTGTTTGCACTTGTCTTCTGCTGCTTTTTTATCAGACTCGGCCTGCTCTGCTCGGTCGATGGCGTTCTCCTTATCCAGCTTCAGCATCTGCATCTTCTTCTTGATGGCCTCCATTTTGTTCTATGAAGTTTCTTACCCGAGAGAGAACGAAGAGGAAAGCGAGAGCCACCGGGATCTAGAGCAAAGTCAGACAGAGGGAGAGGAATCACAGCGTTTTTCCTCGTCAGATGAGGAGGTCGAGTGACGCCAGAGAGCGGGAGGGTGAGAGAGAGAGAGAGTCCACACTGAAACACAACGCTTCTGCTGCTGACGCTTTAAACCTGGGGTTGAGGAGACGAGTCTTGTTCCCTGGTGGCCTCCACCTCCCTGTTTAAACCCCTTCCTCAACGCACACACACAAGCACCAAAACTTGGAGCAGCAAAGCTCCCCCTCCTCAAGCAAACCTTTTACCCACAGAATGTCTCAAAGTCAGCCGATTCCCTTATTTGGAGCGAGTGCATGAAGCAAGATGTGCTTTGTGGCTCCTCATGCCTCATTTAACCAGTCAAACCGACCCTGTTTACTTGCTTGAAACACAGTCCTGGTCTTATTGTGAATGATTTATTAATGCGCACGTTTTGTGTTTTATCAAATTACTTTTTTTTTTTTTTGGTGTCATCATCAGTCCCTTTTGTTTTTCAATCAACATTCTGGTATTCAAAACTCATTTTTCATGATTTAATCAGTATAATAAATCATCAAATTTCACTCTGTATTTTGTCTCCTTGATTATTCAGTTTCAATCAGAAATATGTCACAAAAATCTATATTCTATGTGGTTAATTTGATTTAAAAATTACAATAATAAAACAATATATAATTTATTAAATCATTCATTTACACATTTAAATATATCAACAAAAATATTAATTCAGCACAAAAGCTCATTTAAATCATTTATCTATGTGGTTACTTTAATAAATAAATAAACAATAAAAATAAATGAATCAATAAATATATAAACATACACAAGGGATATTCTTTACATATTATATAGAATTTATTACTAAATAATTAAGTTAAAGCATTTAACTATATACAAAAAAAAAACATTTTGCACAAAAAAACTCATCTACAATTGTACACTTTTCATTTTAAATAAATAAATAATTTTACATTTTAAATATAAGTTTAGATATAATTAAATATATTCTTAATTTAATTATTTAAATAAAACATTTAACTATATACACAAATAAATTAATTTTGCAAAATATAATTTCATATATAATTAATATATACTTAATTTAGAACATTTAAATATATAAACAAAAAAATAAATTCAGCACAAACACTAATCTAAAATATATGTGGTTACTTTAATTAATCAATAAATTAATGAATTAACAATAAAAATAAATGAATAAATAAATATGTGAATATACAAAAGGGATATAATTTACATATTTTATAGAATGTATTACTAAATAAAAGTTAAAGCATTTAACTATATACAAAAAACATTTTACACAAAAAATCCCATCTAAAATCTTAAACTTTATTTTATAACATAATTTATAACTTTATTTTAAACAATTTTAAATAAATAAATAATTTTACATTTTAAATATAATTTTATTTATATTTAAATATATGCATAATTTAATGAATTTAAACGAAACACTTAACTATATACACAAATAAATTAATTTTGCACAAAATCTAAAATATTGAACTTTATTTTAATAATTATAAATAAATTTATTATTAAATAAATAAATAATTTTACATTTTATATATAATTTTAATATATAATTAAATATATACTTAATTTAGAACATTTAAATGTATAAACCAAAAATTCAGCACAAGAACTTATCTAAAATATATGTGGTTACTTTAAAAATAAATATTAATAAATAAATAAATATATGAACATACGCAAGGAGTATAATTTACATATTATATAGAATTTATTATAATAAATAATTAAGGTAAACTAATTAACTACATACAAAAAATACATTTTGCACAAAAATCTTATCTAAAATCTTAAACTTTATTTATGAATAACTTAAATTTTAATTAAAATAAATAATGTTACATTTTAAATATCATTTTTATATAAATATATTCTTAATTTAATTAAGTAAAATAAACATTGAACTATACACAGAAATAAATTTATTTTGCACAAATATTTTAATAATTAAAAATAAATGTATTATTAAATAAATAAATAATTTTACATTTTAGATATATAAATATATACTTAATTTAAGACATTTAACTATAAAGAGAAAAAATCAGCACAAAAACTAATCTAAAATATATGTGGTTACTTTATTTTAATAATTATAAATAACTTTATTATTAAATAAATAAATAATTTTACATTTTAGATATACTTTTATATATAACCAAATTTAGAATATTTAAGTATGTAAACTTAGCACAAAAATTAAAATTAATAAATTTAGCACAAAAATTAATCTACATGTAGTTACCTAAATAAATAAATAAATGTACAAACAAACAGAAACAATTATATATACCTGTATCTATAATATATAAAATAAACAAAAATACAATATAGTTTTTTTTCTTTTTCTGAATTAATGGAGTTTTCCTGGTTGCTCTTATGTAGTTTGATCTACAGTGGTGTGTTTGATTCATAATAACAGGGTTGGTTCGGCTGCTTGAGTGGAAGTGGAAAAAAAAAGGATAAAATGGAAAAAGCTGAATTTTGAGCCAAGGAAAAGTCTGAGATGAAAATGCTTGAGCAAATCTGAATTGTTTTCTGCTGTGTTCATGAGGAATGGCCACATTGTTTGCCATTGGCTTGCTTTACAACTTACGTTTTATAGATAATCATTCTGAAGAACAGAATTACTATGAATTGTCCTGGGAAAACGTTGATCTACATACTTTTGCTGTGCTTTTAAGTCTTTAGCATCCATCCACACTCTCTTTATTCTCACATAATCAACTACTGTATAATATTCCATCTGTGTTTATTTATTTATACAGGAAGTTAAATGCATCAACTCTTCATCACTGTTCAGTTTTGAGAATTACATATTTGACATTAAACACACAAGAGGATGGTATTTACCAGCTCAAGTGGAGGATGATGGTAATGTGGTCCCATGAGTCTCGGCTCAGACAGGTGAGGCTTATGATGGTCTTTCTTCTTCAGCCTGGAGAAACCTAACAGCTGCTGGGTCTTAAAATACAGTCAATAATGAAATGATAACATTTTTAAATGCCTATGCTACACAAAACACAACAACTGTGGTAATCCAGCAGCAATGAGTGACAGATCTGCTCCACTACAAAAGTCTCATGAAACATTTGATTGCTTGGTATCACAGTTTCCACAAAAATGTTAGACAACACTGATAACAATCAGAAATGTTTCTAGAGCTGCAAATCAGCATATTAGAATGATTTCTGAAAGATCACATGACACTGAAGACTGGAGTAATGATGCTGAAAATTCAGCTTTCATCACGGAAATAAATTACATTTTTAAATATATTTAAATGGAAAACAGTTCTTTTAAATTGTAAAAATATTTCACAATTTTACTGATTTTACTGTATTTTTAATCAAATAAATACAGCCTTGATGAGCAGAAGAAACCATATGTGACCCTGACTGTAAAAGACTATGTGTTGAGTCAACTTAAAATATTTTTGTTACCCGGCTGCCTTAAAATTTTAAGTTCAGTCAACTCAAAAAAAAATAATTCAACTTGAAATGTTAAGTTATACTAAGTGACAACTTAGATATTTGAGTTGATTCAACTTTAAGGCAGCTGGGCTACTTTAACAAACTCAAATATCTAAGTTGTCACTTAATACAACTTTTTTTAAATTGAGATGTATTAATCATCTGAAAGCTGAATAAATAAGCTTTCACTGTATGGTTTGTTAGAATAGGACAGTATTTGGAAAATATTTGAAAATCTGGAATCTGAGAGTGCAAGAAAATCTAAATATTGAGAAAATCGCCTTTAAAGTTGTCCAAATGAACTTCTTAGCAATGCATATTACTAATAAAAAAAAAAAAAGTTTTGATATATTTACGGTAGGAAAATTACAAAATATCTTCATGGGACATGGGACACTTAATATCCTAATGATTTTTGGCATAAAAGAAAAATCTGTAATTTTGACCCATACAATGTATTTTTGGCTATTGCTACAAATATACTCGTGCTACTTATGACTGATTTTTCATTGCTGCTGTTTTTGTTGCATGCCGTAGCCTTATGCATAAACACACAGTGCACCTCCTCAAGGTTTTTTTGATTTAAATAAACATGTTTGAGAAACTACAAAAAGGACAAATGATAGAAATACAGTGGAGAGTGAGAGAGAGAGTAAGAAAGAGTGTAGTTGCATCACTGAGAGGAAAAAGATCCTCCCACAGGAAATGCATCTACATCTCCTCATGCCCTATTATGGTAAAAACACCCAAAAAAGCATGTGGGCACCTTGGGAATAGACTGATTTGATAGTGTGAGTCAAGAGCTTAGCTGAGGTCCTGAGAATGAAGCCCAACACTGACAGCAAACACTCCACTAATGTAAACATCAGAAATGCACTTCAGTAGATACACACTCAAAGTTATATAATATAATAAATATAATATAACATAATTAGGGCTGTCAGTTTAACATGTAGTTATGAAAAAACGTGATTAAAATATTTTAATACATAACACACTGACCCCAGACCTGTAGGGGAGCGCAGGGCACAATCTAACACTTTTTGAATTTCTCAGTTTGTGTAAATCCACGTGGGGTTCAGAGTATAATTTTTTTACCCACGTTATTTTTATACTTGTCTAGTACAAATATGTAGTTTGTTACATAATTACAGTGTATACGTTTTTCTTTATTTACCTCAAAAGAAAGGAAGTGAAAAGTGACAACATGTGAGGGGCGCGTTGTAACATGACCATATGACAGCTTAAAATGTTATCTGATTGAATTAAAAAATATACACGACAAACTAAAATATTTTGTCAATAAAATAAAATGATTAACTTTTTCAAATAAAATAATGGCGTTTTTTAAAAATTAAAAAAATGTCAAATTTTTGAGGTTCACGATGAACACGCAACCATGCGTGGGACGGCCCTGATCGCAAAACACAGCTATACAGTATAGTTGAAAACAATGTGCGCAAATAGATGAAACACATTCAGAAAGTCAGAGAAACACTTCCCTCCCTCCAAACACAGCTCTCATAGAACACGAGACATATAAACGAGCCAAATTGCTTTACATTTCTTGAAATAATAATTTCTCAACATTAAACATCGATTGTCAGTCTTTATTCACCCGTTTCTTGTGGTTTCTTTTTAAAATCCATAAAAGTAAATAGTGAAAATGACATGGCTAATGTCATAGAAAAGCATAGTTTAATATTGCGGGGCAGATTGTAACGCAGTGTTACAACATTCCCCATCAGCGAGACTGGAATGTAAAACTGGTTTGTGTCTTCTGATGGTTTGCCAAGCATTAATAAACTGATAAATAACAGATTGGAGATTAAAATAATAGCAGATTTGTCTCATTTTAAATGAATACTAAAAGCTGAGATTAAAAATTTACTTCAGCCAGAAATTGTCTTTTACTATGGTAAAATAAATATTCAGCGATATCTTCAAAAGGCTTTTGAATTTTGGCACACTTTTTTCTCTGTATAGTGTTGCCATGGCATCCAGTAAACGCCGTAAATTTGGTTACGCTAGCGTGTGGAAATATTTAAACCACGCGTGTTACAACCCAGCGTTAGTTTGTGCCCCGCTCTTCCTACATCATCGAACATTTCATATAGTTGACTGTTGACAACGATGCAGGGCAACAACTCCAGAAATGTTCTAAAATCACAATAAACACTTGTTATTTTTGAAGCACACACCCAGATGTCTTGATAACATAATCTAACTGAAGGCAAAACTATGAAATTTGAGGCAATTTTCATGCTTAAATGCAGAGTAGAATGAGCAACTTTACAAAATCAGAGAGCTGAATACCTCGGGGTTGTATGTGATATAAACATAATTTTTGAATAAAAGATATGGCTTTTTCACCATATAGTAGTGTGACTGGGGAAAATATAAGTGTATACTAGAAAATTAAGCATCTTTATGTTGATTAAAATATATTAAGAAAATACTTTACGGACATGAGATGTACTCACAACACAGGCAGCAAGAGCAATATGACACAAGTGCTGATTTTGTCCCGATCACAAGCTTAAATGTGATTTTTTACAACAGTTCAGTAAATAAGAAGTTGATATTGTGTTTTTTTTAACACTGTATTGCGTGTTTTTGCTCAATTTCCCAGAGAACATATTACCTTTGAAGCCATAGCAGAATTGTTGCACGTCTCTGAGTTTAGTTTCTGAATGAATCTGTGTTTTGAATGAATCGTGTGAATCAATGATTCAAAAGGTCTGTTCATAAAGAGAGCCATTTACTTCATTCATGAATGAATCAGCTGTTTGAACGAATCGAATGAATGAATGACTCATAAAGACATATGTTGAATTACATAAAATATTTCTTTCTAAAGCTACAATTTTTAATGTCTACTTAATTCAACACAAAAATAGCTTTAAATAATCTTTTTTAAATTTTCAGTCAAACTTATTTTGTGATTAATTTAATTAATCAAAACATCATGTAATTAATTAGATTAAAAAATTTTAATCGACTGACAGCCTTAAATATAATATAATATAATATAATATAATATAATATAATTAGGACTGTCAAAAGATTAATATATGTGTGTGTACTGTGTGTAAGTATTATGTATATATAAATACGATCACATTCATGTATATATTTAAGAAATATTTACAAGTATATATATTTATTATAATTTTAATCAAATATTTTATAACATTTTGTACATAAATAACATATTTCTTTTAAATATATATATTAATTTGTGGGTATTTATATATACATAATAATTACGGACAGTAGACACACATATATTAGGCAAACTCAAACTTTTATTTTGTATGCGATTAATCGTAAATAATCATTTGACAGCCCTAAATATATAATATAATATAATATAATATAAAAAGCAATGCAAAATAATAATTATTTTACATATTAAAAACTATAATAGTGTCTTAATCGCACAAAAACAACACAGGCACATATGTTAGCTGTTACTTCTGTTCAAGTTGCTTCTGTTGCTTTCTTGACATAATTTCCATTCCGACTAAATCATCAGCTACTTCTGTAAGTTATGACCCCATCTGACAGGTGCTTAAATCTAAAATAACTTCCAATCTATTTAGTGTACATTTGACCAGCACTATACGTTAGTCGAGCTACAAGAACAGCAATATAAGTTGTTGTTGAATATGTTAAAAGCTTCCATACAGCAGCTTATTATAACTTCTACTGAAACCAGAGGAGTCCTCAGATCCTCAACATCCTTCATTCATAATCACACTTAAAGTTCAAGGGTGATTGTGTTTCTCTGTCACTGCTTCAAGGCTGAGGAGCAACTTAAGACTGTCTGTTGAATCCCGCAAGGGTAATAGCATGTTCAGAATGTGAGACGTTTATTTTGGAGTCTCAAGATCCCTGTGGCACACATTAAGAAGATGCAGTAGTATATGAAAAAAATACCTCAAATACAGGCAGAATATGTCGGACTGCTGTTCAAAAGGTTTTTTTTTTTAAAGAAATTAATATTTTTATTTAGCAGAGGTGCTTTAAATTAATCAAAATTGACAATAAAACATTTTTAATGTTACAAAAGATTTCCATTTCAAATAATTGCTGTTCTTTTGAACTTTTTATTCACCAAAGAATCTTGAAAAATAAAATGTATCACTGTTTCCATAAAAATACTGGGCAGCACAACTGTTTTCAACATTGATAATAATGTTTCTTGAGAATGTTTCTTGTTTCTGAAAGATCATGTGACACTGAAGACTGGAGTAATGATGCTAAAAAAATTCAGCTTTGATCACTGAAATAAATTACATCTTGCAATATATTCACATAGAAAACAGGTATTTTAAATTGTAATAATATTTACATTTTTTGATGTTTTTGTTGTAATTTAGATCAAATAATGCAGCAAATCAGTATATTAGAATGATTTCTGAAGGATCATGTGACACTGAAGACTGGAGTAATGATGCTGAAAATTCAGCTTTGATCACAGAAATAAATTACATTTTACAACATATTTACATAGAAAACAGCTATTTTAAATTGTAATAATATTTCACAATTTTTTATGTTTTTGCTGTAATTTAAATCAAATAAATGCAGAATATTAGAATGATTTCTGAAGGATCGTGTGACACTAAAGACTGCTAAAAAATGTTAACTTTAATCTCATTAATAAATTACATTTTACTATATATTCCAGTAGAAAAGATTTATTTTAAATTAGAATATTTTTTCACAATATTACTGTTTTTTATGTATTTTTAATCAAATAAACGTAGCTTTGGTGAGCAGAAGAGACTTCTATCAAAATCCTAAATTTTGAACAGTTGCTGGATTTTAGAATGACTGAAAAGATTTATTGATTATTTCCTCCCTTGCAAAATAATTAAAAAAATTGTTATTGGCCATAAATGTCCTAAAAATAGATAAAACTTTAGCTACCATGGTAATTTTTGAAGAGCTTCTGATAGCAGAAGAGCAAATCAGACAGAATTAGACAGCATTAAATCAGGCCGTCTTTCGAGGGTCGTTACTGAGAGAGCAGCTGAAACGAGCCAAAGAGCCATAACGAGACACATCGAGCCGTCTGAGACCTCAGGGAGGAGAGAGACAAATACTTTTGGATGAAATCTCTTGCTCTCTCATTCATCCTCCAGCTCTGTGATCCTACTTCTGCTCCAGATGATTTAGAGATCATGACCTGAAAGTGTTTTATAGTCTAGATAAACCCTTTTAAGGGGTTTTGGAGGTAGTTGTGGTCCTGCTGTAGACCGTGAGTCACTCATTGAGAACGGCACATCATGAGTTCATATTACATTAGCTGGACGTGTAGGGCATGAGATGTGATAGTGATGCTGCTAATGAGGTCTGGCAGACGTCTTCAGCCAAATACATCCCACCTCGAAGGATTTTGACATACTGCAAAAGAACTGAATGTAATTTCACAATGCCAGTATGAGACTGAGATGTTATTATAAGAAAGCTGATCTTCAATGAACCTACTCTGTTACAGGTTTAAATGAAATGTTGATTTAAAAACAGAAATACATGAACATTCTATCACTTGCTTACCAATGGATCCTCTGCAGTGAATGGGTGCCGTCAGAATGAGAGTCCAAACAGCTAATAAAAACATCATGGTAATTCACAAGCAATCCAAACCACTCCAGTGCATCAGTTAACATCTTGTGAAACCAAAAGATGCATGATTATGAGAGTCAAATTCATCATTTTAACATTTTAAGACATTGCATATGTCTTAAAATGTCCTCAATCCATAAAATTGCTTTCTTCAGTGATAAAGCCATTTGATCTGAATCAGGAGAGAAATCCGCACAGATCAAGCATCATTTACAGTCCAAAACAGCTCTAAATAAATATGTGGCTGGATTTTGATGGACTTTTTCACTGAAGGAAGCGTTATTCATTAGCGTTATGGATTATGGACTCATATTTTGGCCAGAAGCAAAGGTTTGAAGATAAAAAATATCTTAATAATGGATTTGTTTCTTACAAACACTCAGCTTTTCACTTCACAAGACATTAACTGGTGGACTGGAGTGGTTTGGATTACTTGTGGAACACTATGATGTTTTTATCAGCTGTTTGGACTCTCATTTTGACGGCACCCATTCACTGCAGAGGATCTGTTGGTGAGCAAGTGATGGAATGATACATTTCTCCAAATCAGTTTGCATGAAGAAACAAACTCATCTACGTCACGAATGGCCTGAGAGGGAGTAAATGTTCCAGATTTTATTACGGTAAGTAATAATGTTTTATTGCCTAAAACCTAAAACGGCATTTAAAAATCTTTTTCATCTGTCTAATATGATCTGCTTTTTGAATAATAATGTTTCACAGAAATAGCAGTGAAGTGGAGTTTCAGTCTGGAATGCTGCATTTGTTTATGTGAAGCAGTAAGATGAAATGTCAAAGTCATAAAACATCTCCTAGAAGACTGGAACAGGACCTGAAGGAAAACTAAACAACATTCCAGAATTCCAGCAGCTCAGTGTCACATTTCATCATATTCTACATATTATGGCATAAAAATTCTGGCTTCAAGAGCATTTTGGCCAATATTACATTAAAAACTACAGATAAGATCTGCTTATAGAGTTCATCAGTTTACTCTCTTAAAGGAACAGTTCATAGAAAACCAAACTGTCTCTGATCAACATGTACATTTAATTTTACGGAAAAGCCCAGCATTTGCCCAAACATTTCTTGTTTTGATGTTTTCATGTGTTTTATATTCAGTAATATGATAATGCAATATGCAAATATATTTTTTAAATACTTAAGTTAAATAAATCTTAGAGCTAGTGTTGTTTTAGTATCAGTTGAGATACTCTTATAGCTTTTTATTAAGATTTAGAATTTTTATTTTTATATTTCCCATTTTGATTTCAATTTTAGTTACATTTTAATAATTTTAGCTTTATTTTTGTTAGTTTTAGTTTTTTTTTTTTTTTAAGATGTCTATATACTTTCTATCTACTTTAATTTTTCGGTTTTAGTTTATTTAGGCCTATTTTAGTACATCAAGTTAAGCTAAATAAAAAAGGAATGTTGCTTTGTCATGAAACTTTTTTTTTTTTTTCTTTAGTTTACATCTATTCAACTTCAAGTAATTATTAAATAATCTTTGTTCTTTCAGACATGCTTTTTTATATATAAAACTGATTTTTAATCATTGATGAACCTGTAATGTTTGATTCAATACAATTTGATTATCACCGTATGTAACTATGAACTAACAAAATCATATATTAATTATAAATATATATGTATATATATATATATATATATATGTTAAATCTTATACCCCATTGTCATGTATACATGACTTTTTCCTAGGTCAGAGCAGAGGTCAAAAGTCAAAGTATTGATGACTCTTTTAAGGAATAATTTGACATTGATGATTGACAGCTGCCCTCTAGTGGTGAGATCTGGAACTTCAGTTAATAAGATGAAAGTATCATAAAAGAAGTGTTTTCATTTGTCAACAGAGGGCGCTGCAGTACATAAAGAAAAACAGATTATATTAATCTGAAATAGTAGTTAATTATTTGATTTATTTGGTCTTTGCTTAAAACTTGTAATGCAAACACTGATTAAATGTTTGTGAAAACTGTTTCAATGAAGATTAAACAGCCTGCTGATACAGTTTATCAAATTAATGCTGACAGTTGCATAACTGGACGAGGACAGAAGATGTTACAACATTTGACATGAGATATAATGCAACAATGAGACGCACTGCCAGATTGATAAAATGCAACATCTCACATTCACTGAGGGAAAGACTGTACAACAAAGTGTTTTTAGTCACTTATAGGAAAAGAAAATCACTGTAGTCTCGTTAATATCTTATTCTTCCTAAAAAACATTGAGATTAAAAGGACAGTCTCCTGCTGCTCAAATGTTTCTCCTGAGAAAAAGACTTTAGTAATAATAAATCAATAAGCTTGTGCATATAAATGAGAATAATAAAACCAGACTTAAAATAATAATAATAATAATATTTTTTAAAAAATTCAAAGATTTAAAAATTAAAAACAAAAAAATAAAAAGATATATAAAATTTAAAAAATGTACAAAAAAGAATAAATACAAATAAATAAAATAAAATAAAATAAAATAAAATAATAATAATAATAATAATAATAATAATAATATTAAATAAAATAAAAGATGGTGCATATAAATGAGAATAACATAATCAGACTTAAAAAATGTAAATTAAATAAAAAAATTCAAAGATTTAAAAATTAAAAACAAAAAATAAAAATATATTAAAATTAAATAAATACAAATAAAATAAAAAATTTAATAAAATAAAATAAAATAAAAGCTGGTGCATATAAATGAGAATATATTCAGATTTTTAAAAAAAAATAAATAAAATGTAAAACTTCAAAGGTTTTATATATATATATATATATATAAACAAATATATATATAATTTAAACAAATATAAATAAATAAATACAATTAAATTAAATTAAATTAAATAAGTTAATAATTTATTAATAATAAATTTAGTGTGTTTGACTAATAATAATTAGGAATATAGGAATTCTAGGAGACATAAGATCATACTGGAAGAACTGTCATTTTTAGAATAATAGCATTACTTTAGATGTTTTGACAAGTGATATTAAGAAAATAAACTGCTGAAATCAGATCTAAATATAGTGTCTGAAGTGTTTTTTCTGCTTACCACTACAGGAATATAAACAAATATAGATATTCACAGATATAAACAAAAACAATAAGGTTATAATATATAAAATAACCAGTAATAAAAACAAAAAATAGACAATAATTTTACAAAATTAATTAAAAATAAATTCTTAAATGTAAGATTCAGGTAATGGAAATATACGAGTAGCCATCCTTTTTAATAATATCTATCACAAAAAACAAGATATGCGTTTAAAATATCCAATCTTAGCTCTTTACCTAGATTTACTGTGTATCCAAAACTATTTTAGCGTTTAGCATCACAATGTTTAAATCTTCACGCTGAACACAAAGGCTAAAGGACTCGTTCATGCATATGCAGTTGTTTACGTTACGCTTGTGATTGACAGTTGTGTAAATGTAAATCGCTCTCCTTTGATTTGCTGACAGAGCCCCACTTTGAGCACGTTAGTCACGCCCCCCGCGTACTTTCAGCCAATCGCCGAAGAGCACGAAAAAACACGCATTGTTCGGTATAAATGCTGCGAGGAGCAGCAGGTTCTCAGATAAATAACACGCGGAGCTTCCGTTGGCTCGTTATATTGGGAAAAATAGCTTGCAACTGTTTATTTATTTGTACTGTACTGTAAAATTAAAATTATTTATTTATTCTGTACTATGGGAAAAGAAAGTTTCTGGCTGCTGTTTATCGGATTTTATGTTATTGCGAGCGAACCAATCTCCAGCTCTACTGAAGAAGTGTTTGCAAGTAAGTTTTTGACCATCGAAATAATGTAGAGACAACTATTAAAATTCGTATTTGTGTTTAATCTTCATTTTACATTCGTTTTACATTTTATATTTAAAGTAATTATATGTATGTGAGTGTGTGAGAGACATAAAATCTGTAAAAAAGAAAAAATAAATAAATAAAATGAAGATTAAATAAGAAATAAATAAACGTAATAAAACCTAAATTGCAGATAATGAAGTCTATTTATTTATTTATTTATTTATCAATATAATTTATGGAAATTAAGTCCAGGGTTGTTATTGTTAAGTAAATTTTTTGAAAAAAATATTTTCTTATTTGAAATAAAGCTGAAATAAAACGTAAATATTTGATGAAAAACTAAACGTATTTATATATGTATTTGTTTATTTGTTTATTTAGCAATGTAAATTATTATGGAAATTAAGCCCAGGGTTGTTATTGTTAATTAAAAGTTTTGAAAAAAAAAATGTTATTTGAAGTAAAGCTGAAATAAAATGTAAATATTTGATGAAAAACTTCACATATTTATTTATTTATTTATTTAGAAATGAAAATTATTATGGAAATTAAGCCCAGGGTTGTTATTGTTAATTGAAAGTTTTGAAAAAAAAAAATGTTATTTGAAGTAAAGCTGAAATAAAATGTAAATATTTGATGAAAAACTAAATGTTAGAACTAAAATAAGTTGAAGAACTAAACTGAGGCATTAAACTTATACATATCTATATATAGACACACATTATTGCTTATTTTGCAATCAGCTGTATTTAGATACATGTGGAGTTAACTACTGCACAGGTCCAGGATCAGTGTGGTTCCATTTCTTATGATCTACTTAATCTGGTCATTGCATATACACTGATTCTGGATCAGCAAGTCCAGTTTTATTTGACTGCCACAATACTTGTTTCAAAGCAGCTTTACAGAGAATAATGGCTTACAAGCCCCAGTGAGCAAAACCAAAGCCAACAGTGAAGAAAGTGGATGAGGAAATAACTTGGGAAAACCTTTTGAGGAACCCATCCTCCTCTGGCGTTCACATATGTCTATAATACGATCAAAATAAATTACAGAAATTTAATGCACATGAAAATGCACATGTTATGATTTTGCATGTAAAGGATATTAAGAGGTGCTGTTTGTTTCAGGTAACTCCACTCAGCAGTCAGTGGACTACAGTGATATTGAGTCCAAATTCTCTATCAGAAACCCAGAATTCCCTGATGAGGATCTTTGCTACCTCGTCCCAGGACAACGAGCCTCTGTTTCAGATTGTAACTTCAAAAATGGTTCCCAAACCTTCCTTATTATCCACGGATGGTCGGTGAGTTCAGAAAACGCATGCAGCTTGTTTCTGTTACTCTTACTTCATTTATTTAGCTGTAGTACTACTAAATAATGTCTGTGTGACCTGTAGGTGGCGGGTCTGTTTGAGAGTTGGGTGTATAAGCTGGTGACGGCTCTGTTTGAACGTGAACCCAGTGCCAACGTCATTGTTGTGGATTGGCTGGATCGGGCCAACAAACACTACCCCAAATCAGCTGAAAACACCAGGCTGGTGGGGGCCGACGTGGCTAAGTTTGTTAACTGGCTGGAGGTATGCAGAAAAACACATTGTTAGCATCATTCATTTTATTGTTGGAGCATTTTTGTAATGACAGTCAAACGAATGTTACCTCATCACCACCGTGACAAAGGACATGTCCAGGTCAAAAACCTAAATGACAGGTAATGACTTGTATATTTACAAAAATCAGCCAAAAAATAAATAAATAAATAAATAAATAAAAATATAAAAAAAAGAATGAATTAATTAATAAAAAAAAAAAAAAGAATGAATAAATTAATAAATAAATGATTATTTATTTATTTGTTTGGTAATATACTTAACACAATTAAAACTAAAACTATTAAAAACATTTTTTTGAAATTCAAAAATAGTGAAAAATAAAATATAAAACTGAAAATAAATTTCTAAATTAATTAATAACTAAAACTAAATAGTAATGTTAAAAAATAATAGTAGTAAAAACTAATAAAATAAAAAAAAAAAATAATAATAATTAAATGATTATTTATTTATTTGGTAATATACTTTTAAAGAGACACAATTAAACACAAAACTAAAACTTTTTTTTTTTTAATTGGAAATTCAAAAATAGTGAAAAATAAAATATACATTTTTGATGAAAAACTAAATGAATATTAGAAATTACTACCTGAAAATAAATTAAAACAAAAACTGAACTAAAACTAAATAGTAATATTAAATAATAATAATAATAATAAAAACTAATACAATAAATAAAAAAATAATTATTTTAATAATAAAAAAAACTATGAAATTATTATGGAAATTAAGCTCATGGTTATTACTGTTAACCAAAACTAAAACATTAAAAAAAAGTAAGTAGAAAGTAAAATGAAATAAAGCTGAAATAAAATATGAATATTAGATGAAACTAATGTCAGAACTGAAATTAAGCTAAAATGATAAACTGGAAAGGAATAATAAAACTTAATCTTATTTATTCCAGTTAGTAGCCAAGAAAACATTTATAATTTTTAAAGTTTTTCAACATTTTTTTTTTTTTTAAGTTTTTTAAATTACTGAAAATTATTTTTAACATTTTTAGTTAACAGAAACAACACTGCTAGTAAAATGCTAACTCTATTTAAATTTGTTATGTGCTTCTGTAATTTTATTCGTTTTTTTATACTTCTATTTAGCTTTTATTTTTATTTTTCAACTGGTTGGAGCAAGGCAACATTTTTAATTTTAATTAAGTTGATTTTATTTTATTTTAGCTTTATTTTAATTAATGGAAATTATTTTAATAGTTAAAGTGTTAGTTAACAATAATGCCTTTAGTAAAATGCTAACGCTATTAAAATATTTTTTTTGTCATTGTTATTTTTATTTATTTATTTATTTAGCAATATTATTATGGAAATTAAGCCCAGGGTTATTAATGTTAACAAAAACTAAAACATTTGAAAAAAAAAAAAAAAAAAACATTAAAAAAGTAAAAAGTACATTGAAATAAAGCTGAAATAAAATAAAAATATATTACATTAAACTAATGTCAGAACTGAAATAGAGTTGAAGATCTAAAATTACAAACTGGAAATGAATAAAACTGAACTAAAATTAACTAAAACTGAACTAAAAACTGAACACAAAAATGGAAAAAGCACATAACACAATGATAAAATTATTAAAAACATTTTGGTAATTCAAAAAAATTGAAAACTAAAATATAAATTTTTGATGAAAAACTAAATGAAAATGAGAAATTACTACCTGAAAATAAATTAAAACTGAACATAAACTAAATAATAATATAAATAATAATAATAATAATAAAAATGAGAAAAGCACATAAAAATTACTACAAATAAAATGTAAGTATATAAATAATAATATATAAGTATATAAAATAATACTGATCCACCTTAATTATTAGCAATACAGAAGATATTGTCTTAAAAGCCTTTCTTGTAATAATTTCAAATTTTTTGGAGTGAAATATGAACCAGACATCTTCTTTGACAGGCTTGATAAGATAAACCCATTTATCTGTGTGTTTCTGTAAAGGAGTTGGGCTGTCCGCTAGAAAAAGTGCATCTTTTAGGCTACAGTCTCGGTGCGCATGTGGCCGGCGTGGCAGGAAACCTCACCAACAACAAAGTCAACAGAATCACTGGTAGGAAGCCCTTCATTTCCTAGTCAAATTAATGCATTTAAACAGGATATTCCGCTCTACTCAAACTGTTTTTTTTGTCCCAGAGGAAATTTTGTCAGATGTTTGTTTGATTCTTTGAAGAATCTAGACAGACACAAGTGAGTCATATAAGCGTACAGATCTATTAAATGCTGTTTTCCTGTGGTTTTTTTCAGGTCTGGACCCGGCGGGCCCCAGCTTTGAGAATGCAGAGAGTCTGAGGCGTCTGTCTCCCGACGATGCCACCTTTGTGGACGTCCTGCACACAAACACCAGAGGCTCGCCGGATCTCAGCATCGGCATCCAGAGGCCCGTGGGTCACGTGGACATTTACCCCAACGGAGGAACCTTCCAGCCGGGCTGCAGCATTCAACACACCGTCAAGCTCATCGCCACCTACGGCATACACAGTATGTCTGATTACTGCATTGTTAGCAATGCTATTCGAACTTATACCTTTAATTTTTGTATTTTCAAGTTTTCATTTTAGTTTTTAGTAATTTTGTTAGGTGCTTTTGTAAATTTTTATATTTCTGTTTAGCTTTCATTTATATTTATTTCAGTTTTAGTTATTTTATGTCTGAGTACTTCACTGTTAGCCGTATTATTTATACACTGTTACAGTATTTATTTCGACTTTAATTTTCGTATTTTCAGTTTTCCTTTTAGTTTAGTTTTTAGTTATTTTATTAGGTGCTTTTCGTAAATTTGAACGTTTTTTACATTTCTATTTAGCTTTAAATTATATTTCAGTTTTAGTTATTTTAGCACTTCAGTTCATTTATTTCAGTTGGTAGCCAAAACATTTCAAATTTTCTAATTTTCAAGCATTTTTGATGTAATATTTATATTTTGTTTTTCTTCAGCTTTGTTTCAATTACTGAAAATCATTTTTAATAGTTTTAGTTAACAGCAGCAACACTGTTAGTAAAATGGTAGTAGTAAAACTCTATTTTAATCTAATTTGTTATCTGCTTTTGTAATTTTTATTATTTTTTTATATTTCTGTTTAGCTTTAATTTGTATTTTTTTTTATTTACAGTCATGTGAAAAAGTTAGGACACCCTATTAAATTTGATGGTTTTTTATGTATCAGGACATAATAAAAAATTATCTGGTCCTTGGCTGGTCTTACAATTTGAAAAATAAATCCTCAGATCAACATCATCACATGACATATCACACAGTGTCATTATTTATTTAACAAAAATACAGCCAAGAGAGAAAGGCCATGTGTGACAATGTTAGGACACCCTATGAGTCAGTTGCCTGCAGAACCACTTTTAGCAGCAATAACTTGAAGCATTCATTTTCTGTGTGACTTTATCAGTCTCTCACATCGTTCTGGAGGAATTTGGACCACTCTTCTTTTCAGCGTTGCGCCAGTTTATTGAGGTTTGTGGGCATTTGTTTATGCACAGCTCTCACCACAGCATTTGAGTCAGGATGAGCTCTGGACTGGGACTGGGCTGTTGCAACATCGTGATTCTTTTCTTTTCAGCCATTCTGTTGTAGATTTGCTGGTGTGCTTGGGATCATTGTCCTGTTGCATGACCCAATTTTGGCCCAACTTTAGATGTCGGACAGATGCCTTTGCATTTGACTCTAGAATACTTCGATATACAGAGGAGTTCATGGCCAACTCGATGACTGTGAGGTGCCCAGGACTTGTGGCTACAAATCAAGCCCAAAATGATCAGCCCTCCTCCAGCATGCTTGTCTTTTGGCATGAGGTGTTTGTGCTGATATGCTCTTTAGGTTTTCATCAATCTTGGCGCTGTGTATTATGGCCAAACATCTCCACTTCGCTCTCGTCTGTTCAAAGGACATTATTCTAGAAGACTTGTGTTTTGTTCAGATGCAACTTTGCAGACCTAAACTGTGCTGCAATGTTTATTTTGTAGATAGAAGAGTCTTTCTTCTGCCAAGCCTTCCAAACATGCCATTTTGTCCCATATTTTTCTAATGGTATTGTCATGAACTTTATCATTTATCATGTTAACTGAGGCCTGTAGAGTCTGAGGTGTAGTTCTTGGGTTGTCTGCCGTTTCTCTGAGCTTTACACGCTCTGATCTTGGAGTGAATGTTCTGGGACATCCACTCCTGGAAGGAGAGGTGTCTGTTTTAAATGTCTTCCACTTGTGAATAAACTTCAAATTATTTGGAAATGGCCGTATTACTCTTCTCAGATTGATGGCAGCAACAATTGCTTCTCTAAGATGATTGCTGATGTCTTACCTTCTTGGCATTGTGTTAACACACACCTGAAGGCTCCAGACCAGTGAACTGCCAAAGCTTATGCTTTTATAGAGGCGCTCAGACTTGCTGATGATCAGTTAATCAAAGGTATTTGATCAGCAGTGCTTGACTGTTATTTACCCTCTTAATTCCAGTGTTAACAGTAAGGGTGTCCTAACTTTGTCACACATGGCTTTTCCATTTTTCATGGCTTTATTTTGGTTCAGTAAATAATGACACAGTGCAATTTGTCATGTGTTGTTGTTCATCTGAGGTTTTATTTTTTTTGAAAATTTTAAGACCAACCAAGGACCAGTTTTTTTAATGATGTCCTGATACGGAAAACCATGGAATTCAATAGGGTTTCCTAACTTTTTCACATGACTGTAGTTGCCAAGGGAACATTTTAAATTTTTAAGTTTACGTTTTTTCATGTAAAATTTATTTTTTTATTTTAGATTATTGCTAAATTATTTTAAATTATTTTTAATAGTTTCAGTTGACAATACAAATGCTGTTAGTAAAATTAAAACTTTATTAAAATAAACCGGTTTTTTTTTAGTACTATCTTCTATGATATTTCTTATTAGCTTTAATTTTATTAAAGTTTAGTGCTTCAGCTTAAACTTATTTATTTCAGGTAGTTGCCAAGGGAACAGTTCTAAATAAGGTTTATGTAACAAGCAGGACTCGTAGGAAGCGTGTAAGATCCAAGTGCGAGCTTTTATTTACAGATCGTAGTCAGACAGGCAGGGTCAGTGTCCAGACAAACAGAGTGACGAAGGCAACACAATAACGTAATCCACAAAACAGGCAGAGTCCAAAAAACAGGGAGAGCAGTCCAAAAAGTAACAAATAAACAAGGAAAGGAACGATAGCAAAAACTAGACAGAACTATGGAAAAACAAAAGCAAAACTATGATAATAAAACAAAACCGTGGCAATGACAAAAACAGGGCAATGAAAACAGGGATAAACGCTTGGTAGAGTCCGCAAAAGCAAAACAATACTTCGCAGCTTCCTGTTTGGCATGGCCTGCCTTTTATGGCTGCCAAACAGGAAGTTACCAGAGAAGCAGCAGAGGGAGCAGCAACAGGCAGTCAATGGGTGAGGGCTCCCTCTGCTGGCGTGGCGTTACAGTTTACTTGTAAAATTAATTTTATTTCAGCTTTATTTAAATTACCGGAAATGATTTTTATTAGGTAAAGCTTTAGTTTTAATAGTTAAATTTTCAGTTGACAATAACAATGCTGTTAGTAAAATGCAAACTCTATTAAAATAAATTGTGTTTTTTTTTTTTTTTTTTTTTTTTGTATTAGTTCTTTTTTTTCAGATTTTTATTAGCTTTAATTTTACATTATTTTCTAATTTTGTAATTTTGGTGTTTCAACTTAAACTTATTTATTTCAATTAGTTGCCTAGTCACAAATAATAATAATAATAATAATAATAATAATAATAATAATAATAAAAATCATTTTAGTTTTTTTAATCTAATATTTATATTTAAGATTTATTTCAGTTAACAAAAACTATTTTTAATAGTTTTAGTTTTAGTTAACAATAACGAATGCCAACTCTATAAAAAATTTATATTTTTGTCTTTTTGTCATTTTTAGTTTTTATTGTGCTCCTATTTAGCTTTATTATTTACTTTCAATTTTAGTCATATTGGTACTTCAGCTTAAACTTATCTATTTCAGTGCAGTTGCCAAAAAGTCTGATTTTTAAGTTTAAGTTTTACATCTAATATTAAATGTCAACGTTGTTTCAATTACTGAAGATTATTTTTATTATTATCTATTATTATCTATTAAGGATAATTATCTATTATTATTTATTAAAATCAATTCCCAAGTAAGACTTCCTAAGTTTTTTTTTTCTCAAATCATCTGATCTCTATCAGACATGGACCAGATCGTGAAATGCTCGCACGAGCGCTCCATTCACCTGTTCATCGACTCGTTGGTGAACCAGGCGTACCAGAGCTGGGCGTATCGCTGCAGCTCCAAAGACGCCTTCAACAAGGGCCTGTGTCTGAGCTGCCGCAAGAACCGCTGCAACAAACTAGGCTACAGCGTCAACAAGATCCGCAGCGCAAGGAGCGCAAAAATGTACCTCAAGACCCGCGACATGATGCCGTTTAAGGGTGAGCCAGAAACCACTCAGAACATGCATTACAAATCCACATCTAGTGTTTATATATTTATTGCTCTCATTCTCTCGCAGTGTTTCATTACCAGATTAAGCTGCATCTTTTCAGCAACAAAAACATGACTTTGCTGGAGCAGCCAATGAAAGTGTCTCTATTCGGGACGACCGATGAGAGGGACGACATCTCTGTCACTGTGTGAGTCCCTTTATTTTAACCCTCACGGACCAAAATGACTATTATTATTTTTATTTGTTTATTTATTTATTATTGAAAAGAACAGACTGTATTTTAGTTTGATACATTTTATATTTTGTATTTTAGGGGATTTTCTGGTACTTAATTATATTTATGCAATAGTTATAATACATTTATTACCTGTTATAAAACGGCTAGTTACGGTCCTTGATTCTGATTGGTTGAGCTGCATTCAAAGCTGTTGTAAATGACTCTACAAACATACACCTTTGTTTACGTTTGTGTTTTGCTCGGCAACCACTTTGTTGCAACCACAACCGTTTCTGAGAAACTACATTGTTTGGCAGAAGAATAATGTTTTTGCTCTGTTTTATTTTGTAAAACCTTACTACGTATATTGAATAACCGTTTTATAAAAGCAGTAAGCCTTGTGAAGCCGTGGTTTATAGTGAATTTATAACAGCTAGCGGAGCTGCTTTATTAGCCATGTTTGAGCATAGACCTAACTAGAGAAGACACTTGCAAATTTTTGGTGAAGTGAAAAAAGCAAAAAAAAAAAAGTTAATAGTTGATTTTTTTATTATGAAAATGCTGTATATATATATATATATGTTTGACGTTGATAACTCAAAAAATGAGTTTTCAGTAAAATTGTGTTTGGGTGCAGTACCAAACGTTTCCACTAGGTGAAATTAGCTTTCCATTTCACTTTTCATTTGACAATAACAATGCTGTTAGTAAAATCCAAACTTTTTTTGTGTGTGTGTGTTTTATTTTTACTACTTCTTTTTCTTTGATGTTTCTTATTAGCTTTAATTTTATAATAATTTCAATTTTAGTACTTTTAGTACTGGTGCTTCAGCTTCAACTTATTTATTTCAGTTAGTTGCAACATTTCTAATTTTTAACTTTAAGTTTTTAATGTAAAATTGATCTTTTATTTTATTTCAGCTTTATTTCAGTTACCGGAAAGGTCCTGAATATATATAAGGTATACAGACATAAATAATTTATATATTATCATTTTATGTATTTATATGTATACAGAGAGAGAGAGGGAGATACACATGACCATTGGTATGATTTTTTAAAATATTTTTGAAAGTCTCTTCTGCTCACCAAGGCTGCGTTTATTTTTATCAAAACTACAATCAAAATTGTGAAATATTATTACAATGTAAAATAGCTGTACTTCTATTTGAATGTATGTTAAAATGTAATTTATTTCTGTGATTAAAGCTGAATTTTCAGCATCATTACTCCAGTCTTCAGTGTCACATGATTCCTCAGAATCCATTCTAATATGCTGATTTGCTCCTTAAAAAGAGAGTTAAAACATTATTTAAAAATATATATATATATATATTTTAATAATTAAGTGCCCATAAAAATGTACTTACATCACACTTCAATATGTCTAAATGTCATTAGACACAAAACAATGCTAAAAAGGGACATTAAAATGAAAACATGTCTGATTTTTTTACGCAGGCCCAGCATGAGCACCAACAGCACCATCTCATTCCTGCTGACGTCTGACAAAGACATCGGCGAACTACTGATGCTGAACTTACATTGGGAGAAAGACTCGTATCTCTACGGCTTCTTCAGCACTAATCAGTTCACGATTCGCCGAATGAGGATCAAATCTGGAGAAAGGCAGTCCAAGTGAGTCATAGAGACACTACTGCACATGAATTAGTTGCTATTAGCAAATTAAAGTCAAAGCTTTATGTATATGTAAATAATAGAGTTTGTGGTCCGTAAGATACTTTTATTAAGAAAGGGTGCATTAAATTGTTCAAAAGTGAAAGTAAAAATATGTATAATGTTACAAAAGATTCCATTTCAAATAAATGCTGTTCTTTTGAACATTCTATTCATCAAAGAATCCTGAAAAATAAAATGTATCAGTTTTCATAATAATCAGAAATGTTTTTTGAGCAGCAAATCAACATATTAGAATGATTTCTGAAGGATCATGTGACACTGAAGACTGGAGAAATGATGCTGAAAATTCAGCTTTGATCACAGAAATAAATTCCATTTTACAATACATGACAATAGAAAATAGCTATTTTAAATTGTAAAAATATTTCATCATTTTTCTGATTTTACTGTATTTTTGTTCAAATAAATGCAGCCTCGGTGAGCAGAACAGACTCTTTCAATAACATTAAAAAGTTGTACTGATCCCAAACTGAACAAAGTATGTGCATATAAAAACACAAAACTACAAAACATGCAGATTACTGTTCACCATATAAAATAAACATTGTCATTTCTTTTAAAGGCTAACATTCAAACCCAAAGAAGGAGAATTTGGTTCACTGGTTCAGGGTGGAGACGCTGTTGTGTTTGTGAAGTCCAGTGAGACGCAGCAAAGCAGGAAAGAGCAAAGGTGAAGACGACTTCACCTTCACTGATAATTTCATTTAGTCTAATATCAGGTCTTTTATATATAAAACTTAAAATTTTCTGTCTGTCGATTTCTGGATTTTCAGGCAGCACAGACGGAAACATCACGGGAGCTTCTTCAAAAAGGGCATCAACGAAGCAACCGCAGATATGAGTAAAGAACCGAGATCATCGACAGAGATCATGAGAGAAACCACCTCAAACTCTAACTCAGCTCAGCTCAACACTACAGTCGCTCTATGATTGTATTTATGCCATCTGCACCAGATTTACTGTATCTGAACACTTTCATTAGATGTGGAGATGGGCTTGTGAATTGCACAAATTTCCAGGTTACATTCATATCCCAAACTCAAAACAAAAGAACAAAAATGATATATTCGTATAGGAAAATATTATATATAAACATCAAATCCTCATGTCATTTTTACTGTTAGCTAATTATTTACATCAGCATGTAAATAATTAAATTAAAAGCTTAAAATAATGACAATTAAACATAAAAAAAATCCCAATGTTTCTAAAAATAGACGAATGCAAAATATATTTTTTTTTTTCTTCCTTTTGATTTTGGGGTCAGATATGATCGTGTTCTTGACAGGTTTTATGAGACCGTGTGTAAATAAATGATTTAGCATGAATCCAACTTGATTGATTCACTAATTTATAGTTCAGAACAGACTGTTTTTTAAATGTAAAAGCATGTATATGTGACCCTGGACCACAAAACCAGTCTTAACTTGGCTCACAAAACGGGAGCCAAAAATACATTGTATGGGTCAAAATTATTTTATCTTTTGTGTCAAAAATCTTTAGGATATTAAGTAAAGATCATGTTCCATGAAGATATCTTGTAAATTTCCTACTGTAAATATATCAAAACTTCATTTTTGATTAGTAATATGCATTGCTAAGAACTTTATTTGGACAACTTTAAAGGTGATTTTCTCAATATTTATTTTTTTTGCACCCTCAGATTCCAGATTTTTAAATAGTTGTATTTCTGCCAAATATTGTCCAATCCTAAAAATCATACATCAATGGAAAGCTTATTTATTCAGCTTTCAGATGACGTATAAATCTCAGTTTCAAAAAACTGACCCTTATGACTGGTTTTGTGATCCTGGGTCACAAATATGGTAAGGTTAGTGATAGTGGTTTGTACACATTCAGCAGCTGTAGATTAATAATATAAACTGTGATCTGAATCTAAACTACAGCTACCTCAAGTTTAGCAAAACAAACTGAAATCAACACAATTTAACATTCCAGTCAGAAATTTAAAATTGCTGATTAATATATTTTCACATCAACAAATCAATGCAATATTTCGTTTGTTTGTTTTTGCTGTATTTCAATTGAATATTTCAAGTGTACTGTATATTTTTTCTTTTAGTTTTTTAGTAGAGGTACAGTCAGTCTGTATAGTCTGTTAGTCCAGCCAATATAATTATTAATGTTTTAACCTCGGACATTATTCACAAACTTTAAAAGAAAATGCACAAATTGTATTGAAATGCCTGCCAATGTGATACTGTACGTCCATACTTTTTTCATTGGTTTCCTAACAAAGCATCTTGTGTATTTCATGCTGTATGATATCTGAAGTGTAAATAGGGTTTGATTATTATAATCACTACATATACAGTACTGTGCAAAAGTTTTAGGCCACTAGTATTTTCACCAGCTAAAAAATGGTTTAAAGTAAGCTATTTCTATCTTTTGCTGTAGTGTGTCAGTAAAAGATATGGGTTTACATTTCCAAACATTCTGTTTGCCATTAATTGTAATAATCTAGTGAGATTTTTGTTTGCACAAGGAGTCTGACAACAGCCAGTGCTCCACACTGATCTGATCTCACCATCATCCAGTCTGTCTCTGGAATGACATGAAGACACAGAACAAACTGAAACAGAGTAAATCCACAAGAACTGTGGCAACGTCTCCAAGATGCTTCAAGTGACCTACCTGTGAAGCTACCTGAAAAATTCACCTAGGGCAAAAGCTGCTGTAAACGCAAAGAATGGTCGCACCAAATGTTGATTTCATTTAGTTAATAGAAGGTAATTGATAAAGAAAATCTATTTATGACAGCATCCTCATTTTACAGCATTTTTACACAAGTGCCTAAAACTTTTAACAGTGCTGCAGCTTTGCAGGTAGGTTTCTTGAAGCATCCTGGAGACTTTGTCCCAGTTCTTCTGGATTTAGTCTGTCTGAGTTTGTTCTGTTTCTTCATGTTATTCCAGACAGACTGGATGATGATGAGATCAGATCTCTGTGCAGAGCACTCGCTGTTGTCAGACTCCTTGTGCAAACAAAAATCTCACTGGATTATTACGATTAATGGCAAAATGAATGTTTGGAAATGTAATCTGATATATCCTACTGACACACTACAGCAAAAGACCGACTTTGACTGACTGTAAATCATTTTTTAGCTGATGAAAATACTAGTGGCCTAAGACTTTTGCACAGTACTGTATGTGTAAATGTATCAGTATTAGTCTAGAGCTCATTTTTATCATTGAATAGTCATTTTAGAACTACTACTGCCTTTAGAACAACTAAACTGCCTTTCAATAACCAGCACATAAAATTCTTTATACAAAACTTTGTCTTTTATGTTTTTATTGTTTTTGTCAGGTTTAGCTCATTTCTACACACATTTGTTTCCAAAATGTATTTAAAGGAGAAGTCCACTTCCAGAACAACAATTTACAAATAATGTACTCACCCCCTTGTCATCCAAGATGTTCATGTCTTTCTTTCTTCAGTTATAAAGAAATTATGTTTTTTGAGGAAAACATTTCAGCATTTTTCTCCATATAATGCTGATATGGTGCCCAGATTATGAACTTCCAAAATGCAGTTTAAATGCGGCTTCAAACGATCCCAAATGCAGTTGTAAACGATCCCAGCCAAGGAAGAAGGGTCTTATCTAGTGAAACGATTAGTTATTTTAATACAAATAATACCATTTATATACTCTTTCATGCCAAACGCTCGTCTTGTCTTACTCTGCCCGGACTGTTTTTGTTCTGGTTCATGTCAATTAGTGTGTGTCGAAAAACTCCCATCTCATGTTCTCCCTCAACTTCGAAATCATCCTATATCGCTGTTTTACCTTTTTTGTTAAGGGTGTTTGATCTACTTCTGCAGCCATGTCGGATGACTTTGAAATGATTTTTGAAGTCGAGGGAGAAAATACGATTGGAGTTTTTCGACATACACTAACTGTCTTGAGTCAGAATACACAGAGTTCAGGGAGAGCAAAACAAGATGAGCGTTCGAGATTAAAAAGTGTTTAAAGTGTATTTTTTAAATGAAAATAACCAATTGTTTCACTAGATAAGACCCTTCTTCCTCGGCTGGGGTCGTTTACAACTGCATTTGTGATCGTTTGAAGCCTCATTTAAACTGCATTTTGGAAGTTCAGAATCGGGGCACCATATCAGTCCATTATATGGAGAAAAATGCTGAAATGGTTTCCTCATAAAAACATAATTTCTTAAAGAAAGAAAGACATGAACATCTTGGATGACAAGAGGGTGACTACATTATATGTGAATCTTTGTTTTGGAAGTGGACTTCTCCTTTAAGTAGGTATACACACACACACACACACACACACACACACACGCATACACGATCTTCTAAGAAAACTGGAACTAAAATAAATCTTTCCATGATGTTCAAACATATGTGCCAAATATTTAACATGCTAATGATTCAAATGAACCCAAATGCCCTCAAATGTGTCCTTCAGATGAGTTTACTGAGAAAACAGGGGAAAGTTCACACTGAGAACAGCATATGTATGTGTGTTTGCACACAGAGGGGTAAAATAAGCATTCAAGGTAACACACAGACATCATATCTGAACACACACATACTGTACAGCGATGGAGACGTTCACATGCCAGACATCAAACATCACGTACAGCGGATTTTACTAATGCATAAATGAAATCTGAATCATTTCATGCAAGTTCCAGAAATATTTCAATAATATCACAAACTGTGCTCAAATTTATCAAAATACAACAGGCTGCAATCAGATCTTAATATGAACGCAAATTGTTCTCATTAAATGCTCCAATTTTCTCAATATTTTGATTTTTTTCCGTATATTAAAATAGTCATATCTCTTGTCATATCCTAACAAACCATACATCAACGGAAAGCTTGTTTATACAGCTTTCAGTTGATGAATAAAGCTCATATTTGAAAAATTGATCCTTATGACTGGTTTTGTGGTCCAGGGTCACATTTGGTTTTTGACCACTGAAAATGTGTACATTTTAACAATTTATTCCTAGAGCCATATTGAAATTCCAATATCTCTGGAACCGAATCTCATAGGGCATTAAAAATAAAGCTGCCAAAAGGAAAGTTTGTTAAGACTCAATATCTAAAAGGGCGTTAAGATATGTTTAATATTTCTTGAGTTCCAGGCATGCAAACTTTGGAGAAAAACTTGAAAAGTGCTGTTTCCCCATTTTCGAATGGTCACCATTGGCACATAATGCAACAAAGATTGATAAAGTCAACAGATTTTACTAATAGAACTAACAATCTCTGTGTAAAAATAAGATTATGATGCTGCCATCTTTACCCCCCTCATATTTACCCCCCTCTAACTTCACTCTGAATCTAGTGAAAAATGTTGTTTTGACCTCCCTCTACAAAATAGTGAATTACTCAGTAAATATTCATCAAACACATTTAATATTTTGGCTTTTAGCATTATACGTGTCAATCTTTCTTCAGAATAAATGTTAGCAAAATCAAAAATTTGATCTCTGGTTGAGTTGACACAGAATGACCCTGATGCTTTACCTTCTTTAGTGTTGAAATGTGAGCACTGCTGTGAACACAACTATCTGAAACAGCCAAACATGAACGTGAACTAGAGAACTGAGTGCTGTTTACTGTCACGCACAATCGACTGCTGTCGTCTCATTGATAGTTTAGAGGAGTTTTTGTCCAAGTAAAAAGTCTTTTAGTGTAATTGTACAAACATGCATCTTCAGCTGGTGCTTCACGTGTCTTTTTGCTGCCAAAACTTTACTAATTTTAATCAAGTAAAAATAGGAATAAATAATAATGTTATCATTTTTTTTTTCAGATGAACACTTACTGGATTGAAGCAGCTATACTTTACTTGATTATCTACAAAATCATGGTGAAATGTGAGTCTAAATGTAACCCTGGACCACAAAACCAGTCTTAAGTAGCACAGGTATATTTGTAGCAATAGCCAAAAAATGCATTGTATGGGTGATTTTTATGCCAAAAATTAGACATTAAGTAAAGATCATGTTTCATCAAGATAATTTGTACATTTCAAGTAAATATATCAAAATTTAATTTTTGATTAGTAATATGCATTGCTAAGAACTTCATTTGAACAAATTTAAAGGTGATTTTTCTCAATATTTTGATTTTTTGCACCCTCAGATTACAGATTTTCAAATAGTCAAATATTGTCCTATCCTAACAAACCATACATCGATGGAAAGCTTAATGTTCATTAATGCACAAATATGATCATCTCAAACATTTTTTGTTCATCTCTCAATCATCACTGGATTGCATTGCATTGTATGTTTTGATCATTTAAACAAAATCTTATTGAGACATATTATTGGAGATAGAGTGACATCTGATATTTCTATTATTTTATGTCAGTATCTGCTACACTGCAATAAAGATCTCACTGATTTACATTACAAGCATCAGAATTTCATACTTTTTGTTCATTTAAATATCAGCATCTCCACCAAATATCATGTATTTGCTCAGGTTGAGTCTCTGAATAAAAGCAAGTTGTTTTTTTCACCAGACTATATGAGCAATAAAAGCCTGATGGACCAAATATGATGCAAAACATAAAACACAAGCAGACAGTTTTATATTTTGTCAAAATGTTAAATAAACTCCATTTCAAAATGCTTTTTTAGACTATTACAGTCATGTGAAAAAGTTAGGACACCCTATTGAATTTCATGGTTTTCTGTATAAGGACATAATAAAAAATTATCTGGTCCTTGGCAGGTCTTAAAATTTGGAAAATAAATCCTCAGATCAACATCATCACATGACATATCACACAGTGTCATTATTTATTTAAGAAAAATACAGCCAAGAGGGAAAGACCATGTGTGACAAACTTAGGACACCCTATGAGTCAACTGCCTCTAGAGCCACTTTTAGCAGCAATAACTTGAAGCATTCATTTTCTGTGTGACTTTATCAGTCTCTCACATCGTTCTGGAGGAATTTGGACCACTCTTCTTTTCAGCGTTGCGCCAGTTTATTGAGGTTTGTGGGCATTTGTTTATGCACAGCTCTCACCACAGCATTTGAGTCAGGATGAGCTCTGGACTGGGACTGGGCTGTTGCAACATCGTGATTCTTTTCTTTTCAGCCATTCTGTTGTAGATTTGCTGGTGTGCTTGGGATCATTGTCCTGTTGCATGACCCAATTTTGGCCCAACTTTAGATGTCGGACAGATGCCCTCATATTTGACTTTAGAGTACTTTGATATCCAGAGGAGTTCATGGATAACTCAATGACTGTGAGGTGCCCAGGTCCTGTGGCTACAAATCAAGCCCAAAATGATCAGCCCTCCTCCAGCATGCTTGTCTTTTGGTATGAGGTGTTTGTGCTGATACGCTCTTTAGGTTTTTACCAAACTTGGCGCTGTGATTTATGGCCAAACATCTCCACTTTGGTCTCGTCTGTTCAAAGGACATTATTCTAGAAGACTTGTGTTTTGTTCAGATGCAACTTTGCAGACCTAAACTGTGCTGCAATGTTTATTTTGTAGATAGAAGAGGCTTTCTTCTGCCAAGCCTTCCAAACATGCCATTTTGTCCCATATTTTTCTAATGGTATTGTCATGAACTTTATCATTTAACATGTGAACTGAGGCCTGTAGAGTCTGAGGCGTAGTTCTTGGGTTGTCTGCCATTTCTCTGAGCTTTACACGCTCTGATCTTGGGGTGAATGTTCTGGGACGTCCACTCCTGGAAGGAGAGGTGTCTGTTTTAAATGTCTTCCACTTGTGAATAAACTTCAAATAGTTTGGAAATGGCCGTATTACTCTTCTCAGATTGATGGCAGCAACAATTGCTTCTCTAAGATGATTGCTGATGTCTTACCTACTTGGCATTGTGTTAACACAAACCTGAAGTCTCCAGACCAGCAAACTGCCAAAGCTCATGCTGTTATAGAGGCGCTCAGACTTGCTGATGATCAGTTAATCAAAGGTATTTGATCAGCAGTGCTTGACTGTTATTTACCCTCTTAATTCCAATGTTAACAGTAAGGGTGTCCTAACTTTGTCACACATGGCTTTTCCATTTTGGCTTTATTTTTGTTCAGTAAATAATGACACAGTGCAATTTGTCATGTTTTGTTGTTCATCTGAGGTTTTATTTTCAAAATTTTAAGACCAGCCAAGGACCAGTTATTTTTAATGATGTCCTGATATGGAAAACCATGGAATTCAAAAGGGTGTCCTAACTTTTTCACATGACTGTATTTCACTTGTCAAGCTTGACAGGGTTAATAAACCTACAACAGTTCAAGAGTGGTGTGTAACTTGATCTGATGTCAGGTGATTGTGACCGGCACACTTTCACGGAACGCGCAAAAAGGTTCACACTAACGCAAGAGGATATTTCAAATATTTGTCTAATTATAGAGCAAAGACCTTTCAGAAGATGCAGCTCAGTCCACGGCTCATAAATCATCAGTGGATCCTTTCCAAAACCTACTGCCTGCCATAAAATCACCATCAAATCAACTTATCATTCACAAAGAATGATTTCCTCACTGCACAAAACTACACAGAAGGCACAGAGCAGCTAACAAGACTTCATCTAGACCTGTCAATCACAGCACAAGAGCAGACACTTAAAAAGCTGCTTACCTCAATGAATCACCACCCATCTTCAGCTTTATATCCACTTTATTAATTATTCATGTAGTGCAGAAGGTTACTTGTTTAGGCCCTCCATCAGCAAGCTTCATGTGTTTACCTTTCTCCAAATATTTCTTATCATACAAATACACTAACGTGAAATTTCATTAACTGTTTTTAATCAATATTTCTGTTGATTATATTAAAAGTGCATGAAAATATATTAAAAATCAACACAAATTTTGCTTCAGCTGTCAGCAATCTTGCATGACAGTTCATCACAATGCATTCTGGGATTGCCTTAAATATAAAAGATACATGCATTTTCAATTTTATATAAAATAAAATAAATTGTAAAGAAAATAAATAAATAAAACAAATTATTCTAGTGAACTGGATTAAAATATTGCTATCAAAAATAATGTTTTTAAAAAATAGTTTAAAATTTGAATATAAAGCATTTAATGTTTGCTCTAGTGTTATTTATGTTGAACGTTAGTATAACAATGTCTCAAAGTTCACATACGTTTAAGTGATTTAAATTTGAGTTTAAAGAATTAAATTAAATTAAATTAAATTAAATTAAATTAAATTACATTTTAAGGCACATTATTTCACGAGAATGAATGACACAAAATGCACAAAATGTAATTGTGCATTTTGTGCATTTTTTATGACTCATATCATATAATATAATATAATATAATATAATACATTTATATCTAAAAATTATTTAACATTAGTATACAAATGTCTCAGAGTTAATATACATTTAAGTGATTTTAAATTGAGTTTAAAGTCAAATAAAATTAAATTAAATTAAATTAAATGTTAAATGAAATTAAATTTAAAATTAAATTAAATTAAATTTTCAGGCATATTATCTCACGATAACCAACGACACAAAATGCACAAAATGGATTTTTTTTTATGACTCATATATAATACAACATAATATAATATAATATAATATAATATAATATAATATAATATAATATAATATAATATAATACATTTATTGATCTAAACACATTTAACATTAATATAAAAATGTAACTGTGTTTTTGTATGACATATAATTGACATATGACATATAATTTATAATATAATATAATATAATATATTATAATATATTATAATATAGATTTTTTTATTTCTTTTCCTTTTTTTTTTCTAATGTATGTTTTTTCATTATTTCATGTTCATGATGACACATTTGGCAGACATTATTATCTGTTATCTGTTTTTGCAAATAAACTCTTCATATGGACATTTAAACCATAATGAATAAAAAGGTGAGTATTTATTTGCCAGTCTGTTCCTAGCAGATACACAGAGTTCATGGAACTGATGTTTCAGCTGCATATTAGGAAAGCAGGACAGAGCTGCAATAACTGGAAACCAGTGAAGAGGTTAGAAAGAAGACAAAGAGAGGCTCTGAACAATGTTACGTGCTCTGATGGATGATGAATGTCTCTTTCTCTGTCTGTTAGTGATTGGTTGGATGGAGGGGTGTGAAGGCCTGACCTACCGAACAATAAAACTTAAAAATAAAGCTTCTTTCTGTGGCATTGATGGTTCCATGAAGAACATTAAACATTCATTATAATAAATGTTTTTATAATTTAATAAATTAAATAAAAATTCAACTGATTTGTCTCATAAAATTTTTATGGTTAAAGTCTGACAATCTGAGTGTTACGAGGTTGCTGCGTGCTGGATGGAATGAGACGAGAGACGAGATAACAAGCAACAATATATTTAATATAAGCTTCTGGTAGCATAAGCTGGAACAGGCAGGAACACAGAGCGATAATCCACACACGTAGAACTAACAAACGTTAAAGACCGACAAGGGGCTAAAGACAAAGACAGACTTATAAAGGGTAACTAATAATGACAGACAGGTGAACCAAATAATGCTAACAAGGACAAAACCAAATCAGACAGATCAACGGGGGGAGACAATGGGAGAAACCAATAAAACAAACAGACAGAACTGTAACACTGAGGGTGAAAGGTCTGAAAAATAAAACGATTTTTAAAGTGAGGGTAAAAAGGTCACAGAGTTACATAATTGTAACTGATTTAAATATGGGTTTTACCAGTCAGTGTTACATCACAAGATTGCAATAGAATCTGAAGAACTGCTGGATTTCACAAGTCTTGACTTTAACTGGCAGTTCTTTGCACTTTTCACAACAGTCATGTTTATTAAGAATTGATTTCACATCTTTGTGTCTTTCTGGGGAAAATGCTCCTCTAAACCCTTACACACAGTGAACGTGTCATCTGCATCTCAAGGTTAAACTGTCTCATAAATAAAGATCTGACATCACAGACGAATCTCATTCTGAACAACGGCATGCAGAACATACGACACACGAGCAGCCTCACATTCCACTGCATCACATGGAATCAAAATCTAAAATAAGTTTAAGATCTAAAATTACAGGTTGTTTCATGTATTATTTACTTTTTTAGCTTTTATCAAATGTTTGATCTAGCTTTTATTTTTAGATTTTTATTTTCAATTTTTATTTATTTTTAGTAATTTTTATAATATTCTATCGTAATTTTTATAATTAGTTCCTTTTTCGTCATTTTTCTTTTTTGTTTTTTAATGGTACTATTCAGATTTAATTAACTTTTATTTCAGATTTAGCTTAGGTTCATTTTCGTTTTTTTTTTTTTTTTTTTTTTTTTAGTCATTTATCATTTTTATGTTTTATTTTTCTTATTTTATGTAATTTTCATAGTATTTTATAATATCTTAATTTTTATATTTAATTAGCTTTTGTCATTTTTCTTTTTTTTGTTTTTTAATGGTACTATTTAGATTTAATTTATTTTATTTCATATTTAGCTTAGATTCATTTTTATTTTTGTTTTTTATAATTAGTTTTTTATATTTATATATATATATTTTTAATCTTTTCTTATTTTTTGTCATTTTTATAATATTTTATCTTAATTTTTATATTTAGTCTTAGTCATTTTTCACTTTTTTATGTTACTATTTAGATTTAATTTATTTTTAACTTTAAGTTTTTACTTTAAGTTTTTTTTTTAATTTAGCTATTTATAATTAGAATTTATTTTTATATTTTTATATTTATTTTTTAATTTTTTGTCATTTTTATAATATTTTATCTTAATTTTTATATTTAGTTAGTTTCATTTTTTATGTTACTATTTAAATGTAAATAGGTTTACGTTACTATTTAAATTTTTAGTTTTTTTTATTTAGCTATTTATAATAGGAATTATTTTTTATATATATTTTTGTAATTTTTATAATATTTTATTTACATGTTTATATACTTTTTTATATTTTTTATGTTACTATTTAGATTTAATTTATTTTTATTTCAGTTTTAGCTTTAGGTTTTTTAGTTTTAATTTTTAGTTTTTTTTATTTATCTATTTATAATTAGGATTTATTTTTATATTTTAATTTTAATTTTTTATATTTTAAATTTTAAATTTTTATATTTAGTTTTTGTCATGTTTACTTTTTAAATGTTACTATTTAGATTTAATTTATTTTTTATTTCAGTTAGCTTTGGTTTGTTTTTATTTTTTATTTATTTTTTTTTTTTTTTTAATTTAGTAATGTATATTCATTATTTCATGTTCATGATGACACATTTTGCAGACATTAAAAAAACTGTGTTCATGAAAAGATGCCACACAGAATTCTAAATTGATCTAATTTTCACGTTTTTACACACTAGATGTAGTCTGTGGTCTTGTCTGAGATCAGAGAGGCCAAAACCAGAAATCTCCTCAAATCACACAAAGGATATTATTCTTAGAAAGCAATATACGTGGAGCATTGCTTAGCATCGAGCGCCGTCTAGTGGTAATAAATAATTAAATTATAATATAAATTCGTTAATGTAATAAATATTTTAAATGTATATTATATTAATAATCAATGTAAAAAAAAAATAATAAAATATAAAATTTAAATTATTTCTATATAAATAATTTACAGACAACAAAATAGAGTAAGTGCGATCTGTGTCGCAGCTGTCTCTACTGTATGTAAAGCTGTAGTTCTGCCATTCGTCCAGTGCGGCAGGCGGCGCTACAGTCACTCACTCTCACCGCAGCAGCGCCACCCGGTTCCTCAAAATCTCTTCCATCCGCAATTCGATGATGTTAGAGCTTCTCTGATCGTCTAAAACGGATGACAGCTCTTTATTAAACTAACAAATGCGCCAGAAGTGAGCGAACTTCTGTAGATTAACGACAAAAGCGGTCGAGGAAGGCGCAAACATGTCGGCGAGCGCTGTTTATGTGTTAGATCTGAAGGGGAAGGTAAGATAACGGTTTGCTAGCACAGCAGGCTAAAGCTAATCCACATCAAACATCAGCCTGAGGAGATTTAAACACAATGTAAAGTTATTCCAGATTAAAATTAATCAACATGTTTCCTTTGGTCTAAAAGCTGGATTTAAAAGTCTAGATTGTCGTGTTAATTAAATGTGATCTATTACAATAGAAATTCACTCTTTAAACAGCTGCTGATTCTGAACAGTAACGTTATTTGATGTAGCAAATGTCAGTAGAAATGTATAAATAGTAATTATCAGTTACTCCATTCTTATTTTTAAGCTGATTTGTGGTCATCCTCTTGCTTTAGTTTATTTAACAGGATGTAGTTCATCTTTAGCTTGTTTTTAAAGCATCACATTGGATGAAATAACTGCAATTTAATCTTACCTTATATTTTACAGTGTTTACAGTCTTGGAAAATAGTTTCAATCAGTCTTTTTAACCATTATTTAAATACGTTTATAGCTTTGATTAATCATTTGAATTAACTTTTATTTTTATACTTATTATTTTATCTTAACTTAAAATTATGTTTGTCTGTTTTATTTTCTTTTGTTACTATTTAGATTTAAGTTATTTATTTATTTATTTTTTTAGCTTTAGTTAATTCTGTCTTTTTTACAATTATTTATATGTTTATAGCTTTCATTAATAATTTTAATAGCTTTTATTTTTATATTTTCTTATTTTTCATTTTATTTTACTTTTAGCAATTTTTTTATGATTTCATCTTAACTTTTCAATGTTTAGTTATTTGTCATTTGTTTTGTTTTTAAATGTTACTATGTAGATTTAATTTGTTTAATTAGATTTTTTTGCTTTAGGTAATGCAGTCTTTTACCATTATTTTTATAAGTTTATGGCTTTCATTAATAATTTAAAGTAGCTTTTATTTGTTTTTGTTTTTTTTTTTAATTCTCATTTTTACTTTTAGTAATTTTTATGATTTCAACATTAAATTTATGTTTAGTTATTTTTGGTATTTTTTTATTTTTTGTTTTAAATGTTACTATTTAAATGTAATTTATTTTCCCATTTTATCTGTTAGCTTTAGTTAATTTTTAGTTTTTATTTTTTTATGTTTTGATGATTTAATAGTTATTTAAAATTTTATATAGCTTTAAATAGCTGCATATTATCAAGTGATGTTTTTGATATAGTAACTGTCAGTCAAAAGTCAATTATTATCAGTCACTAATTAATAAAGGGCAGATATTTGTCTTGATCCTTTATTAAACTTATTTATGTCCATCTTATATGAATTTTATTGTATTTACCTTCTTGCAAAATCATTGCCTTCATCTGACAGTATAAACTGATATGTTTGAATTGCAAGTAATGAAATGGTCACAAGTTCCATTAAACTCTATAACGCTGGTACTTGCCACCATAGCTGCTTTGGGGAAATGCACCCCTGATTGTTTAATCTGGTAAGCTGCTCATTCCTGGCCTCAGTTACTATGGTTACTCTAGTGTATGTGGGTTAATATGAATGTTTGGACATTCAGAAAATCTCCTGTAGAAGAAAATCAGCAGTTATTGGAAGTGGAGCCAGGGGATTTGATTGGATGTACATTATAAGGGTCGCCTGTGTGTGTGTTTCAGGTGCTGATCTGCCGTAATTACCGCGGTGATGTGGACATGTCAGAGATCGAGCATTTTATGACCCTGCTGATGGATAAGGAGGAGGAGGGAACGCTGTCGCCCATCCTGGCTCACGGTGGAGTTCGTTTCATGTGGATTAAACACAACAATCTGTACCGTATCCTACAAATCTCTGGAAAAACTGATAATATAGTGTTCCATTCATGAAATCCTATTCATTTTCTACATGGAGAAATTTAGATTTTTCAAGACAGACCTACCAGGGTTACTATAGTTAACAAAAACTTGAAATAAAATAAGCATTAACTGAAACGGAGTAAAATCTTAACATTTATATTAAAAAATATATATATTGTATTACATTACATTTTATATTATTTTTATTTTATTAAAATAAATTTGTATAATATTGACACATTATGATTTATGTTTTGATTACATGATTTGCATTGATTCACAAGGTTCCCAGTTAATTTGTTTCCTAAAAAATTGTTTTATAATTTTAAAATTAGTTTAAAAAAAAAAAAAGTTTTCTTATTTTATTTTATTTTTTTTGTGCTTACAATCAAAATGTTGTAATGTTGTGATTGATTTTGGAGCTATTTTTAAACATTTTATAATATCTCTATAAGAAAATTACAAAACATTTAAAATTGTAAAAATGTATTTTATGTTGTTGTTGTTGTTTTTTTAAATATGCAATATTGATTATATTTAATTTATATTTAATTATTTAATTTATATTTAATATTTAATTTTATTTACAATTAAACAATGAAAATATATAAAACAAATTAACATTTAAACAATTAAAATAAATGGAAATAAAAAAAATTACAAATAAAATTTCTGCTTTTAGAAAGAGAAGTTAAAAAAAATGCATGATGTTTCAAAAATTGATAACTATTTCAATATTGACCAATGTAATCATAATTATGATTTTTGCCATAATTGAGGAGCTAATTATTTTAATTTGTGAGTTATGAAACACATAGTTTTGGCTTTAAAATCTGACTGGATGAGCCATATTATAAACCTACAAAAAAAATTACTTTATAATTATAATTAGTATTAATAATTTTAAATTGTGGTAGTCTGAGCAATTAACATTAGCTTTGATATTATTAGGTAAAATGAAGTAATGAGAAATGAAATAATTAAAAATGTATAATAATTTATTTACAATGAAGAAAATAAATGAGAAAAATAACTCCAGGACCATGGTGGCTTAATAATAATAATTTTAATCATTTATGACCTTCCTTATAATACTTCACAGTATTTTCTTGTTACATCATTTTACTGGTTTATTGTCTCTTTTAAGGATGTTTTGTCTCTTAACCTGCTGACAAACAGTTGTTGCAACGTCCAAAAAGAATGCTTGTGTCTCTCTTGTTTTCTCCTTCCTCTACAAAATTGTTCAGGTACGTTATACATCAGCTGTACATTTCTCTTTTGGATTTAAAGTCATTTCTTGCTTGCTAACTAATATTTTGAGTATATTTGAGCATTTCTTGCTTTATTCTAACAGGTGTTTGACTTTTTTTCCCCCCAGGTTTTCTCTGAATACTTTAAGGAGCTGGAGGAGGAGAGTATCAGAGATAACTTTGTCATAATCTACGAGCTGCTGGATGAACTCATGGACTTTGGATACCCGCAAACGACTGACAGCAAGATCCTTCAGGAGTGAGTCTATGTTTGATTTCCTTTTATGAACCACTAAAAACAGTTCTGCCTGCTCGCCCTCAAAACTGACATTAATTTAAAAGTCTTTAAATCATTACATTGTTTTATTTTAAGTGAGGCAGTGCTAAAATTACCTCCAGGTCTTTCTCTGACCCAGCAGATGTCATTCAGTAATAACTGATGGAAAAGTGTTTATTTTGCTCGTGTCGTTGTGTGTCGATACACAGATACATCACGCAGGAAGGTCACAAGTTGGACACGGGTGCTCCACGACCCCCAGCCACGGTCACCAACGCCGTCTCCTGGAGGTCAGAGGGCATCAAGTACAGGAAGAACGAGGTTTTCCTGGACGTCATCGAGTCTGTCAACCTCTTGGTATGTTTTTAGAAGCAGCACGTTTCTTAGATGTCTCGAGACATGCTCAAAATAAACACAGGAATCCATCATAACAAACAGGACGTGGTCACATCCATGCCTTTGTGCTTGTGTTGTGTGAGGAGATGAACCTGCTGTTGTTATGAAAGGTTTAACACTTTACCGAAATAGCATGTCTGAAACAGTCCAGGGCAAAAAAAAAAAAAAAAGGAATGAGACGAGCCATGTTAACTAATAGAGGTGGCCAGTCAATCAAATTATATTATATTTTGGCTTTGGCTAATGATTATGAACACAAGATACTTGCATTTACTTTAGCAATAACTTTTTGTGTTGTGTTTTGTGTTATATATTGAGTAAATGTTTAGTAGTTGTCAGTAGGTTCCTATTTATTTTTAATATATAATTGTTATTTTTTCCCCCTCACTTTATTTTGAAGTATTACAGAATTTTCCAAAAAATTAAAAAATCCAGTTTAAATAAATTTTTAACATGACTATATATAAAGAAAGGGCATTAGAATACAAATAAGAAACTATTGACATACAAAAAAAAATAGTATTAATTATTTTGATTACATTTATACATGTTTATTTAAAAATCTAATTCATACATAATTTATATAATATAAAAAGTATTAAATAAACTACAATAATTACATTTACATTTTTTTTTACTGTGGTAAATTCTGTTATTTATTTATACATTTATTTATACATTTATTTATACATTTATTTAGATTGATTGATTGATTGATTGATTGATTGATTTGATTGAGTATTTGTCCATCTGTAATTGATTCATGGCTACTGATTTCTCTCCAGGTCAGTGCAAATGGTAACGTCCTTCGCAGTGAGATCGTTGGCTCCATTAAGATGAGAGTGTTTCTCTCGGGAATGCCAGAGCTGCGTTTGGGTCTGAATGACAAGGTTCTGTTTGAGAACACTGGCCGTGAGTAAATTTCATCAATTTTCTGTTTCCATATGGATGCTAAAAGACCTCTATGAAATCAGAACTGGAGTTTTATGGCTTTTATTTTATGTATATTTGGTATGAGTACTCCTGAGGTGTGTGTGTTTGAGTCATTTGTTGAATCCTGTCTCTCTTCTACAGGTGGTAAGAGTAAATCAGTGGAGTTGGAGGATGTGAAGTTTCATCAGTGTGTGCGTCTGTCTCGATTTGAAAACGATCGAACAATCTCCTTCATCCCTCCAGACGGAGAGTTTGAGCTCATGTCCTACCGCCTCAACACACATGTGAGTGTCTAGACGCATTCATACTTAATAAACTCAACCAAAATAATATTTTAAATAAATATTTTATATTTTTTGATTTTATAAATACAATATTTAATAAATACAATTTAATTAGAAAACAACTCTTATAATGTTATTCGTTTAAAGAAATAATTTTATATTAATAAAAACTAATAACTAAAACTATTAAAAAAAAATTGTCAATTGAAATAATAAATTGGTGTAGCCAAAAGTGTTGTCTTAGAATTATTTAAACACCATTATAGTTTTTATTAATATTTTCGGCTTTTATAATTAGCTTTTATAAATACAATATAAACATATAATATAAATATAATATAAACATAGAATAAAATATAAATATTAGAAACTTTAACTAACTTCAGTTAATTCCCAAGGCAAATTTTTAGTTGTAGGAAATGAAAATTAAATTAAAACTAAAACTGATCTGAAACAAAAACTGAAATGAAAATAAATTCAACCAAAATAATAAAATTTTAAATATATAATGTATATTTTTGATTTATAAATACATTTAACATTTAATAAATTAAATTAAATTAAATAACTTTTTTTTAAATAATTTTATTTAATTAATACATTTAACATTACTAAATTAAATTATTTTTTTTAAATAACTTTATTTATTTAATTTTATATTAATAAAAATGCATAAATTTTTTGTTAGATGAAATTATAAAATAACAAGGATAATATAAATACAATATAGAAACAGAATAAAATATAAATATTAGATCAAACACTTAAACTTCAGTAAATTGCCAAGGCAAACCAAAATAATAATAATTAAAATAAATAATTCATTTTAATTTATAAATACATGTAACATTTACAGAATTACATTTAATAAAAAAAGAATACTTTCATAATTTTATTTAAGTAATTTTTAAATATTTAAAAAAAAAAAAATAAAAACTAATAAAAATGATGTGGAAAAAGTACATAAAATTACTAAAAATAATCTTGAAATTTAGTAACTGAAATATTAATTCAGAGTATGCCAAATCAAAATATATTATAAAACATGCAAATTAAAAATATTAATAAAAACTGTAATAATATAAAAATCATGCTAAAATAACACTGGTAAATTTATACTGCTGTTGTCTTGTGTTTGCTTCTAATGGGGTTTGGTTTTCTGTGTGAACAGGTGAAGCCGCTGATCTGGATCGAGTCTGTGATTGAGAAGCATTCGCACAGCAGAATTGAGTACATGATCAAAGTAAGAACACATCCATCCATGTGAACTTCGCTTTGATTGTATGGTGTTTTTGTCCACAGAGCATCTAAATCATCTCTCGTGTGTTTTACCTTAGGCCAAGTCTCAGTTTAAGCGCCGCTCCACTGCCAACAACGTGGAGATTCATATTCCAGTCCCGACCGACGCAGACTCGCCCAAGTTTAAGACCACGGTGGGCAGCGTGAAGTGGGTGCCGGAGAACAGCGAGATTGTTTGGTCCATCAAATCTTTCCCTGTAAGAGAAACAAGCCCTGTGATACTGCATAATAATAAATCTACTAGCTAAAGAGTTAAAGTAATATTAGCAGAAGCTTATGAGTGTGTGTCCATTTCAGGGAGGTAAGGAGTACCTGATGAGGGCTCATTTCGGGCTGCCCAGTGTTGAGGCGGAGGACAAGGAGGGAAAACCACCAATCAGCGTGAAGTTTGAGATTCCTTATTTCACCACATCTGGAATACAGGTAACAGACTGTTATTACAAAGTGTTGCTTTCGTGTTCATTTGTAACTTGGTGTCCTTTTTGTGTTTATCTTTGATTATGAGAGCGATCTAGTTTTGTTGCATTGCTTTATTGCAATTTAGACAAGGCCAGGCTTGACTTCGTATTATTTATATTCTATTACAGTTTTTATTAATATTTTGAATTAGCTTTTATTTTTATACTTTCAGTTTTAATTTCAACTTTATTTATTTATTTTTTTAAATTAATAAATTAGTTAATTTTTTGTTTTTGTTTTAAGTTTAGGTTTAAGTTCAGTTTAGTTTAAGTTTAGTTTAAGTTCAGTTGGAGTTTTTATTTATTTTATTTCCAGTTAGTAATTTTACTGTTCGAAAATGAGAAATGCAGGGTTCATACAAGGTGCTAGAAGTACTTGAATGTGACTTTTTGAAATGTAAGGCCTGGAAAATAGCAATATGCCTAAAGAGGTACTTGAAAAGTGCTTGAATTATTGAAAGACAAAATCTTTTTTTCGCTTATTTTAGTTAATGTCATAAAACTATTGAGCTAAGCCAGTAGTAGTACTGACAGTTTCATGTAAACATGGCTGAAGATGCAAATAGAGTAACAGACTCAATTGAATCAACTGAGTGAGTCATTTACGCTGGATCTGCTCCGACCGAGCCAAACTCGTGACTTTGATCATTCATTTTAAGCGATTCACTAGCAAAAGGCAGATTAAAGTAGAAGAGCAATTCATTTTTGAATTTCAATTTCGTTTGTAATGATTAAAAAACAACGTATAGCAATATATGTGAAACAGACCTTCTCAAAACCCTGAATCAGTTAAACTAATGCATAAACTAATCGCAAAAGATTTGTTTCAGATCGGGACCTTAAATCGCGATTCATTTGATTTAGATCGGAACGGGCCTGTGAATCATTTTGCGAATTGAATGATTTAAATCAAATGAGTCACGATATGCGATTCGAAGTCTCAAATTCCCAAATGATTTCTGATACACATGAGTTCTGATGTAAGTCAAATGATTCGTGATCCGCCGCTCCGAGTCCTGATCTGAAATGATTTGTGAATCATTATTTACAGCAGGACTTCGGAGTGTGGATCGTGAATCATTTGGTTTAGATCGGAACCTTGGAGCAGGTTTGTGAATCTTTTGCTTTAGAACGGAACCTAGGAGCACGGATCGCAAATCATTTGGTTCAGATCGGGACTTTGCTGAAGGTTCACGAATCATTTGATTCAGTTCGGGACTTCGGAGCGAGTATGTGAATCATTTGTTTTAGATCAGGATTTTGGAGCGGTTTCGTGAATCTTTTTTTAGCTGTTTTCTTAAACAGTAGAAAACAAACAATTCATCAAACAAAAAAAAAGCAAAACAAAGAAATAAGAAAGTATACAAACACAAATCCCTTAAGAAAATGAACTATGGTTTTACTATAGTAAAAGTATATTATACTTTGTAATACTTTAATAGTAATACTTTGCATGTGCTTCACTGCCAGTTTGTTTTATTATATTTTTATTTATTTATTTTTTATTTTTTGAGAATTTTGAAAAGTAAGATTACTGTTTAAAGTCCTTGAAAATCAAAAAATGTTTTTTGAAAAGTCCTTGAAAGTCCTGGAAATTCATCTAATATTTATTCATTTTGTTTATTTATTTCAATTAAAAATGTTAACAGTTCTAGTTTTAGTTAACATAATAACAACCCTGATGTAGGCCAATCTACATTTTTTTGAACAAAGAAATTAAATAAGTTACTTAAAATGTCGCTCCCGTATTATGGTATGAATTCAAAAAGCAAACATTACTTTTACTTCCAACTGTAATGTTGCTTGTAATATATTACTGTAACTCTGCCTTTAATTTAAAAAAATAATGTTTGAATATGTAAGAACCGTCTTCAGATGACAGTGTGTCTTAGAGAAGTTTTTTTTTTTTTTTTATCTTAACACCACTTCCTGTTTTTGACATAAGGTGGCGCTGCTGACTTTATTTAATGGTTTCCTATTTCCTCTGGGTGCTGAACACCTGTTGCTCAGGCTGTGGCAGATGCAATGTATCTGCTTTTTTGCTTTGTCACCAATAGATGGTGCTATAAATCTGTACTTTGAGGATATATACACTGGCAGGTTTCTTGTAACACATCTACAGTGTTGAAATATTAATATGTTCAAATCACACACACTATGCATTTTAAATTCAGAGGTTTTGAGCAAACATTCCCCTTCATTACTATTCTGCGACCAACTCTTAGAATAAATTTGTTTCATAAAGTGTTTATGAAGAGAAGCTGGAATCCCATTTTTTGCAATGAAATGAACATCACATATCTGCATAGAAAAGGAAACTATTAATAATTCCTTGTTGATTTTTGTTTTTGTTTTTTTGTTTTTGTTGTTATCTGTGCACTTTACTCACACTTTAGCAATTCTGTGGTAGAATGGATTTAATTATGGTAAAATGAAAGACCTTTGTCTTGAAGTCTTATTTAATTTCTTGGGAACGTAAATGAGGCTGTGAGGGTTAGACGTTTGTTCAACTGATTTTATCTCGGCTGTTGATCGTTCTGCTGATGCAACATTGAAAACGTATCTTTGCAAAGCAATTCCTGGTGATAAAAGGCATTTTCATTCATGAAAAGATAAATATAGCATCTACACCAGCGTTGTCATCATTAACTACAAGTAGAACTATTAAGTTTTAGTTCTAGAACTGTTAAGTGAAGTAAAGTACATTTTAAAAAATGGATTAAAAACTACTTTCACATCATTCCAAACTTGTATGGTGTTTGCTTCTGCAGAATACAGAATGTATTTTGTCCATACAGTGAAAATCATTGTTTCTTTTGTTTCAAGGACAAAAACAGATGAAACATACCTCAAAATCTTTCCACAGAAAAATGACATGAGAGTGAATAAACGATGACAGAGTCCCTTTAAGTTCTCGTGAACGTGAAAAACATTTCGTAGAATCTCTATCATCTGTCTTTATCAGCATTGTGGCTTTTAATGTTGTTGCATTCGAATAAATGGTTAAAGTTGCATGCAGTTGAAGCACAATGCAGTGGAGTGTGCGTGTGTGTTGTGGCTGTGACAGTGGCCCGATCCAGACGCTGGCGGCCAGTCAAAGCCAGGACAGACAGAACAGAACCGCAACTCCTGCTGCTGCTGCTGAATCTTGTGTTTTAGCAGACGGTGTGTTTATTTGTTATGGTCAGTCGTGTGTGTTTCTCAGGCCTCAGCAGTTTATAAAGGTGGGCAGAGCAGAAGTAAACTGGACAGGAGTGCAGTTGAGCTGTGGGACGTGTTTGTGGAAACTTTCAACAGAACAACTGATGTTTGTTGATCTGGGAATGTTTCTCAAACAGATGTTGTGCACGGCAGCTTTGGATCGAGCTGTCAGTGGATTTGTTAACGTGATTTGTTGATTTTAAATTTGCAGAAATCTGTTTAAATGCATTCATTTTCTCTTACAATAAATCTTTTATAATAATCATACGAGTCCTGCTACTCTGGACTCTAAATACGTCTCGAGTCCCTCCTTCAATTTGCATTTTCAACAGTTTAATCATCCAGAAGGTATGGCTGTATGACTAATCGAAAAAAAAACAAAATTGTGATATGTGGCTTAGTGCAATTAGCAAACCACAAAGGCTATAACTGAAGTTAATAAATATACACGCTGTGTGTTTCAGAGCCAAGCACAGCATTTTGTGTTCATTTCACGCAAGCAGCTTATGATCCGATGTTTTCAGCATCTTGGTTCACAGTAAATGCTTCTCCATGTGAACTTAAACAGTTGAGGTCAAAAGTTTACATACACCTTGCAGAACCTGCAAATTGTTAATTATTTAACCAAAATAAGAGGGATCATACAAAATGCATGTTTTTTTTAATTTAGTACTGACCTGAATAAGATATTTCACATAAAAGAACAGTTAAACTGCCTTTAGGTCCCACAAATTCTTTGGTTTTTTAACCCTTTCCAACAATGACTGTATGATTTTGAGATTCATGTTTTCACACTGAGGACAACTGAGGGACTCATATACAAGTATTACAGAAGGTTCAAACACTCACTGATGCTTTTGAAGGAAACACAATGCATTAAGAGCCAGGGGGTGAAAACTTATGAAATTTGAAGATCAGGGTAAATTTAACTCGTTTTGTCTTCCGGGAAACATGTAAGTATCTTCTGTAGCTTCTGAAGGGAAGTACTCAATTAAAAAAATATCATATTTAGGCTAAATAAGAAAAATGTACACATTTTCATTCTGTTCAAAAGTTTTCACCCCCGGCATAAACATGCATTTTGTATGATCCCTCCTATTTTGTTAAAATAATTAACATTTTGCAGATTCTGCAAGGTGTGTGTAAACTTTTGACCTCAACTGTATCTGTAAAACTGCTATAACGTGCATCTGAAAATGCAACATGCACCAAAAATCTTCACAAACTTGTAATGAGAAGCGCTTATAGATTTAAAAAAAAAAAAAAAAGATTTAAGGAACTGAAGGTTTAATGTTTAAAGTTTAACATTTGAAAAAAAAGAAAAAGGCAGCCATAAATATTTGTGTGTATATATATATATATATATATATATATATATATATATATATATGTGTGTATATATGTGTGTGTGTGTGTGTGTGTGTGTATATACACAAATATTTATGTCTGCCTGTTTTTTTCTCATTTTGTTTTACATTTTACATAAGTGTTTTTTTTTTTGTCACAATAGTATATTTTTCATTTTTAAAAAATCGTTTTTATCACGTTTTTCTTGTTAGTTTGCTGTACTTTATTCTTACTTTATATCAAAATAACCCAACTGCAGTTTGATTGAGATTAATTGGAATGCACAATGAAAAAACATTATTTTTTTTTTCAAAAAATGTAAAAACAGATTTATCCATTTTTGCAAATGAACTCTTCATTTATTGTTGTATTAACTATTATTTAGTAATAATGATACTGTTATTATTAGTGCAACGTGTATTATAATATTATGTTTAATGTTTTTTTTATATATTTTTATTTAGCAATGATAACTAATAATAATAGTAATAAAAATTATGTGTGGCAATGTGTATTATATTATTTATTTTTAGAATTTTTATATTTTCATTTAGTAATAAAACAAGAATTATTATTATTAGTACAGCACTGTGTATTATTATGTTTTTGCAATACTGATTTATAGTCACAAAAACTGGCAAATTGTGCAACCCTACAAACAAGCACATTACAGCAAAGCTTTTTTTAAATCACAATTGCAATTTTTATCAGAAAAATCATAATTACATTTATTTTCCCCAAACCATACAGCCCTTTCAGCAGGTGAGAGCAGTGCATCTGATCGCTGAAGTACCAGCACACCTTGTTTACAAGTCATGCGTTGAGGGATCACTCGAGTCTTAGAGGTTACTTTTGGAGAATGAACTTTGCACATATACTTTGTAGACGCTTCATCATCTCTTATATAATGGCATTAGGCGTGTGTTGTGTTTGTGTGGCACGTACGGGTCAGTGATGCTCGCTGACTGGCGGCAGACAGGTGTCGTTCTCACAGTGTGGAGTGATGCTCTCTTTTGAGTCGTCTTGAAGGGAGGAATTCCTCCTCCAGTTCCCACAGAGGAGAGAGGCTTTCATCAGACACTGCAAATTTGAAAATAAACCAAACAGACATTAGTTTGTTCACTTAGATCAGAGAAAGTTATATTCCGGGTTAAAAACATTGATAATATGCATGAGCAGGCAGTCTGTCATTTGTCAACATTTCATGTTGACATTGTTTGACATTCAGCTGGTTTTGTCTTTAACCCACAAACCAGATGAACAATCGACAGTAAAATCCACACTCAAATAACTGCCTGACTGCTGTGACATCAGATGAATCAGGCAAATTACAGAGAGGTTGAAGGTGAAACTGCATTTTCGGGCTGAACTCGGTGCGACCTCGATACGATACTCATAAACAACTACTCCAATAAAATTACCTCTAATTTTATGTTTTAAACAAAAGATTTCCTTCATATAATGGTAAGTTTCATCAGCCCACGCGGATATCAATGACATAAAACTCAATTTCCCTCTAGAGTGAGGACGTTTGGGCAAAAATGATGAGGGGAAAGTCAATCGAGTGTCGGATCTAATTAAGTGCTGAACTTTTATGAAATTTCCTCTCTCTAATTTTTGTCGTTTTCATTCAGCGCTGCTGCTTTTCATCTGCTTCCCAGCTGTCCCACGGGGTTTTTTTGATCCCCCGACCGTCACGATTGCAGCTTCTGGCATGTAAAATGCATGTTAGTTCTTCCGTAAATCAAGACTATCGCGAATCAGCCACATCTGATCGCTTCAATTAGAGGTGCTTCACCAAAACACGGCTCGACTCCGCAGTGAACTTGTCGACTGCTGGGTTCCCGTGAGAGAGGCGGTCCGGGTGCTGACCTGCTTGGAAACCTCAGGAAGGCTTTGATAAGCTCTCCCGGCTGCGGTCAGCACGTCTGCGTGCCCTGAGCGCCAGGCGTCGAGTCCCCTGCGATTAGCGCCGCCAGCTGATTGTGCGACAATCCCACGCTCGCATGAACCAGGCTGTGGTTTGGTTGCGCGTCAAGCCTCGGGCCGTTTGTCTAAGGCCGGCCGACCGCATCTAGAGTTTTGCAGTCTGTCTCGATGCACTGGACGTTCTGAGCGTGGCCCTTTGGACTATTACCACTGGCCTCTGCTAGTCACAAATAGACACGTGCGTGCAATTTTTAGCATGCATGGGTTTTATATGAAAACCCGAATAGTTTTCCCAGCATGGCTATATTTACACATCACTGTTCAAAGGTTTGGAATAATTAGGATTTTTAATGTTTTTGAAAGGTCTTTTCTGCTCATCAAAAGTTGCATTTATTTTTTAAAAATGCTGTAGTGAATATGTGAATATATTTTAAAATGTAATTTATTTCTGTGATAAAAGCTGAATTTTCAGCATCATTACTCCAGTCTTCACTTTCACATGATCCTTCGGAAATCATTCTAATAGGCTGATTCTGATTATTGTGCTGCTTAAAGGATGGGTGTAGTCATTTTTATTTTATTTTTTTTTAAATGAAACTAATACTTTTTAACACTTCAGTAAGAATGCATTAAATTGATCAAAAGTGACAAAGACATTTATGAAGTTACAAAAGATTTCTACTTCGAATAAATCCTGTTCTTTTGAACTTTCTATTTAGAAAAGAATCCTGAAGAACAAAATGCATAATAGTTTCCAAAAAAATATTAAACAGTTTTTTTTAAGTGTTTTCAAAATTTATAAATATAAATGAACTTCTTATTATTATTATTTATTTATTTATTTATTTATTTATTATAATATTATTATTATTATTATTATTTAAAAATTAAATTAAGCTTTTTAACACTTCAGTAAGGATGCATTACATTGATGAAAATAAACAATAAAGATATATAAATTTTAATAAAAAAATTCAAGTTTAAAATTCAGTTTCAAATAAATGCTGTTCTTTTAAACATTCTATTCAAACTATCCTAAAAAAATAAAATGCATAGTAGTTTCCACAAAAATATAAAACAGTTTTTTTTAAGTTTTCAAAATTGATAATTCTAATTCTAATTGATTTATTCATTATAATTTAATTATTATAATTTTCTAATTATTTAAATTAAATTGAATTAATACTTTTTAAATAAAATGCATTGTAGTTACCACAAAAATATGAAAGTAACTGTTTTCAAAATTAATAATAATTAGAAATTAAATTCTATCCTATCCAATTAATATAATTTTTTAAAATATTATTTTAATTAAAATAAATGAAATTAATACTTTTAAAACTTCAGTTAGGATGCATTACATTGACCAAAAGTGACAGTAAAGATATTTATAATTACAAAATTTAGAAAATATTTGTTTCAAAAACTTTCTACAAAAAAACTTTCTTTGAAATCACAGGAATAAATTACATTTTAAAATATATTCAAATAGAAAACAGTTTTTTTAAAAAGTAAAAATATTTTTTATATTTACCTTTGCATCAAAGGAATAAATTACATTTTACCATATATTCACATATACAACACTTATCTTAAATTGTAATAATATTTCACAATTTTACTTATTTTACTGTATTTTTGATCAAGTAAATGCAGCCTTGGTGAGACTTCTTTCAAAACATCAAAAAAAGGTAATTCCAAACTTTAGATAGGTAAGTGTATATTCTAATGAAGTTTGTGTGAAAGCATGATCCTCTAAGTTTTTCTGATCCTCTAAGTGCTCGACTTCAATTAAAGTTGCTTTTTGTCGATAATTGTTGTGTGTTTCCCACACTGTTATTAGGTGTAACGTGCAGCATCTCATTGCCAGTTTTGCAGTAAATGAGCATTTCTCCACCAAGCGGCTCTATTACCGTCAGGCTCCGAGGGCACAGATTTTGTAGACGTGTAATTTTCAGAAAAAAAAACACAAAACAATCTTTAACTCTCTCAGCTGTAGCTTTCAGCTTTTCAAATGGCAGAGACACGTTTGAGTCCGGCTCGCAACATTTTCCGAAGTCATTACAAATGATTTTCCCCCATGGGCAGTATCAAGTAAAGTGCCATATAGGCCTAAAATAAAATTTGTAAACTTTTTGAACCACAAATGTATGATATGACTCCATCTCAGATCATGTTAGCATTGGTTTGTCTATTTATTTTTATTAGATTGTTCATTTTCTGTTATTTTAGGCCTTTATGTCAGGTTTTTGATAGATCCAGTAGTAATAAGACCAGACTTCAGCTTCAAGTGATGCAAATTAACATGTAATAATAAATAACAATACATTTTAATGTTTATTTTTTAAAACCTTTTTTTCCTAAACAGTTTTGTATTGGGCTGCCACTTCGTTTAGTGTAAAATCTGACCTCCTGAAAGAGAACATTAAATTAAAATACAAGTTTAATTGACTTAATATAAAAAATTGCATATTGAACAGGAAGATTTTTTATGTTTTTTAAATAAGTCTCTTCTGCTCACCAAGCCTGCATTTATCTGATGCAAAGTACAGTAAAACCAGTAAAATTTTAAAATATTTGTACTTTTTAAAAAAACAGTTTTCTATTCAAATATATTTTAAAATGTAATTTATTCCTGTGATTTCAAAGCTGAATTTTTAGCATTGTTACTCCAGTCACATGATCCTTAAGAAATCATTCTAATATTCAGATTTGCTGCTCAAAAACATTTATTATTATTATTATTATTATTATTATTATTATGTTGAAAACAGCATTTAAAAATAGAAATCTTTTGTAACAATATAAATGCCTTTATCATCACTTTTGATCAATTTAAAGCATCTTTGCTACATAGAGGTATTCATTTCTATAATTTCTATTATAAAAATACTGACTTCAAGCTTTTGAATGGTATAGTGTATAATGTTACAAAAGTTTTTTATTTCAGATAAATGCTGATCTTTGGATCTTTTTATTCAAATAATTCTGACAAAAATGTACTCCACTGTTTTAATCATTGATAATAATAAAAATAATAATAACAATAATGTTTCTTGAACAGCAGATCAGCATATTAGAATGATTTTTAGATTAAAAAAATATTCACAGGAATAAATTACATTCTAAAATATATTAAAATTGAAAGAGTTATCCTAAATAGTAAAAAATATGTCTAAATTTTACCGTTTTTGCTATACTTTGCATTATATAAATGCAGGCTTGGTGAGAAGAAGAGACTTCTTTAACATTAAAAATCTTACTGTTCAAAAACTTTTGACTGGTAGTGTATGAAAGTTTCTTCTAGTCACCACGGTTGCATTTATTTCATTAAAAACACAGCAAAAACCGTAATATTGTTAAATATTATTTCAAATTAAAATAAC